>NC_137544.1:75044404-75254409 GCF_963082525.1 Nesoenas mayeri
TGTAGGCCTTTACATTTCTCTGAAAGTAGCAACTTTTGAAGTAATATAAGAGAATTTGAACCTCTACTAGGAATGAATGAATACAGACATTTCTGGAAGAACTTAAACTTCTGAATATGCCAGGAATTCCAATGTGTCTTATTGAGTTCTCTGTAATGGTGATTATTAGATTATCACACTACCTTATCTGGGATTCATCTTCCTTAAATATGGCTATCTATTAATAAAAGTACAATGTCAAGCATAAACTTGTTTCGTAAGACTCCTTTCAGTAGCCAGTGAGGATTGATGACAGGACGTAATTCACTCTATATTCAGCACCTATTTTAACCCAGGTTGACTTATCACCTAGAAATGTCTCCCCACTGCTAATAGAGCGATGGATTAACTTAGATGAAACAGCTAACTTTTAGGTAGCTAAATGAGGTAACATCAACCATGCCAAAAGTCTGCATTCTTCCATCTTCTTCCCAAAGGAAGGAATATATAGCATGCCACATGCATTTTGGATGTATATAGATTTTGTGAGTGTATTTTGGCTGGGGATTATATTTGCTCAGCTTTGTTTTCATATTTTAATAACAGTAAAGAAGAGAAATTCAATATGTACCCTTACACCACTGCCACAATAGTATTATTTCTGCTTTTTGGGGGCAGCTTAATTTTCAAGTTAATACTATGAATATGGACTGAAGATTTTGAGATACTGGAGCTAACTGTAAACAGTCATTCCACAGAATGTGGCTAAAGCACTAATAGACACTGAATGCCTGATAGAAACAAAAAGAGTACATTTAAGTTCCCTATATTTTTATACTAGTATATTCGATGTACAGGTTGTGCATTTCACTTGCTAATTAATAGGAAGCAGAGAAGTCTTAAAGATGGGAAATGTAAATACTGTCTAGATTTATTTTGCCTGTGAAAAGTGACTCATTATTTGATAGAGCAACGTATCGACTCCAAAGCAAGTCATTCATGTTGCTGTACATTGCCCTAACAAAGGTTTTACTAATTTATAAATTTTGCCACAATTGACAGTTGATTTCTGTTTTGGCCATGGTTTTAGATACTTGCTGCCTGCTGCTGCTGATTTCTCAAATAAGTCTGGTATAAGCTTTTAAGTACAGATCTTCAACACAATATCAAATCAGGAGAGATGTTCTCCTCCAGGCTCAGAGGACGAGTATTATGAGCTTTATGTGTTCTGTGTAACCTCAGCCCACACCAAGGCAGATCCTGCTTAGCTGAGTAAAACCCAGGTACTAGCTCTCTTACTGCAGCTCTCCTGCACGGTTGCAAGTGTCTGGCAGCTGTACATGATGTTAACAGCCTTTACCGGATCAGTTCCCATCACCTGCACATAACCAGCAGTGAGGATTTCAATAGCCTCGCTGCTCACACAGCTGCCTATAGTCACAGGCTGGAGAAGGTCACCCAGGAAATATTAAACCAAGATTTGGATACCGCCTTTGGTAGGTTAAGGTTGGTTAGTTTTCTTCCGTGCAGCAGTGTCCAAATAGTTAGTGGAACTTGACAAAGAATTAAAAAATAAAAAGGAGATGGTGAGGAATTTTTTAATCCTTGTCAGGGAAGAAATTGCCATTCTAATTTCTCATGGCACTGGTGGGTGTGCATGGAAGCATAAGAAGACAGTGAAACAGGTCAAAAGGCATGGCCCCATCTTCCAGCAAGTGGTCTCTTCACTATGTGCAATGGCCATAGTCCTGTCACCTGTCCTTTGTACTTTACTGATGATCCAGGTTAATTAGAACAGGCAAGGAGCCTGACAGGGAAGAAGGTAAAGCTGTCCAGAAATAACTTTCTTTTAGAAAGAACAAAGAAAGCTACCAAATAATGAAGCCCATCTTTTTAGGCAGAGGTTTCCAGAAGGTCTTTCAGAAAAGGTCTAAGCAATACATCCCATTCTTCTCCAGGAATTATGAAGTGTTTGGCTATTTTCATGTGTTATTAAGCTGTCAGTAGCTGGAAGAAAAAAAACAGAATCAAAAGCAATATACAAATAACAGTTGTGTGATTTGCATTTGATTTGCAGAAAACAGCTGTGCACTTGGGAGTATTTCCATGAGAGACAGAGGGGACTTCTTTGTCAGGGGCCAATATTTCCATTGAATATATCACAGGAGAGACCATGACGTTACCATTTGAATATGTGATTATTTTTGTAGAGCTTAAAGTGTAATTTCATTGCTACATATGTATAGCTTAATTTTAGCTGGGTGATAAGCAGCTATTTCCTCCCATAAATCTGATAAAAATTAAAGTTTATATAAAGTTTATAAAAATAAAGTTTTTAATTTCAATTTGACTTCAATTTTTCTTTTCATTTGACTATTATTAAGAAAACTGAAAGAGATCTGACTTCTGCAAAAAATATTCAGCTCAGCTGCAACCATCATTGAAAATTTGGTTTTGTTGGAAAAATTACTAATCTAATTGCTTGGAGACAACTTCATGCTGTGAAGTTTTTAATTGTAACTACCTATTAAGTACAAAACACAGAAAAATAACATAGTTATTCATATTCTTCATGTTATTCAGATCTAATGCCTCCAGGTATTGTCTAACTGCCTGTTATTTGAACATGAAGAGTGCTCCCTATTCAAATACAAAAGTTACTATCACTGTGTTCTTGGAGGTGAAGAGACCAAAAAAAGTTCTGATAAACAAACACAGTTATTCCTTTGTATGATTTTTTTTTGAGATTTGTGTTTAAAAGCTACAAAAGTGATCAAGTGCTCAGGGAACAAACAATTGCTTCCGTTTTTCATCTAAGACGAGATCTCTGTCTTCCACAATCTAACAGGACAACAACAGCATTTAAAAGCATATGACATAAAAAGATAATAGATTCCAATAGACAGTAAAATTTATCACATATTATTATTTTATTACAGTTCTAGCAGAACTTTTTCTATTTTTAAGACCTTAAACTACATGTGTCATATACTATCCAAGAGAAAAATGAGCTGCCTTCTTTAGGCAATCTAGGCAATTTAGGCAATCTCTTCATATTGCCATACAATCTGGACATTTTCCCCATCAAGCATACCACTCCCTCCATCAGGTCCTTGTGGTCCAGCAATTACTCAGGGACAAAAATGTCCAAGCTACTTCCCAAAAGTAAAAATTAGATATCCTTAGTCCTACATGTTGGCATAGAACATGCAGGCAATTATCGTTAGTGAGAAATCTGGAGAAACGACATTGCTCTTGTTGTCCCAGAATCTGTCTTAATTCTGGAACTAAAGGATCAATCAGTTGAAATAGCTAAATATATCTTATATGTGCTTGCCATATTTCTTAAGGTGTTCTTTTGGTCATATCTGCAAGAACATGTCAGAAGAGAGTTCAGTCTGACACTGCTTGAGAGTTTTTTTATTTTAATTTTAAATACACAGGAAAGAAATTGACTCAGATACCTTTTTCATTACCTCAGGAGTACACCTTGCTTAATTTCATGTTTACAAAAGTTTTGCAAACACTACATCTTTTGTGGTTTTTCAATAATCTCCTGCCCTCACTTTGCAGATAATGATAAACTTAACTCAAAAAGACATGAATGCAGGTACTGTAGGAGCCATAATTAATGACTGCCATTACATTGACAGCAGCTAACAATTTTACGTGTTAGTTTTTCAGTGCATTTCAGGAGTAGAGACTGTTGGTGCTCATCTTATTAGGATTTATGGAAAACGAAGTATCTTGCTAAACATCAGAGTGCAAGGGAGCTTTTAGATGTAGATAGAAACTGCAATTCACTTCGACATTGTATCAGTTGGTGAACATTTCTTTTAATGTTGTTGTGATGCTGTGATATAAGTGGCTATTCCAGTTACTGGATATCCCTCTGAAATGTTCTGAGCACTAACTTTGTCCATACACCTGGAAATGTCTCTCTTCCTTTTCCACTTAAGCACTACATAAATAAATTTGCTTTCTTAATTTACATCTGGAGTGACAATAATTTCTGTGATTGACAGGAACACAAAGTTGAAGATGTAAGGTGATTTACCAAACAGTCCACAAACTTTTTTTATAAAGGAGTGGCTTTTAAAGATGATGTAGTTATATAAACCTTTACTACTCTTCATATGGGGCCACAGAGCTCAGACAAGATTGTTTTGCACTGAGTTCTGGCACACATCTCCAGAACTGTCTTTAAGTCAATGTTATTATTTGGTGATTTCAGACAATGCTTTAAGGCTTACCCGGGCAGCTACAGAGAACTCTGCATGGAGGTTTCTGTGATCTGTACAGTGTTGTTGGGCAGTCATGGGCTGATTTACACTAATGACTCCGCCTGAAACTGCTAAATCAAAATGGGGTCCCTGAAGAAGAGACAGATGGGTGATGCTACCTCTCCTCACATCCTCACTGCTTCAGTCATCCACATGAATCTCAAAACTTTACCTCATTATGTTTGAAGTGTTCAGAGACTGGTTAAAAACAAAGGAGTGCTTGGTTTCCCAAATGCAGCTTCCCAGTACAACCCATGAAGAGCCTCAAGACTGTATGAATTGATGTTTGAGAACTAAATATTAATGTTGTTGAATTTAAATTAAAATTCCTGTTGATCTTAATGAGATCATAAATGAGCCCTTGGGGCTTTAAAAAAAAAAAAAAAATAAAAGAAAAGCAAGTTTAATCTCTCCTCTAGTTTGGAAGGCAAGGTTTTTATAGGATTCTCCAAAGCACTGATCTAATGGCAACTTATCATATAGTAGAGCTTATGTCTGTCAGTGCAGCTGTACAGAGACTGCTTTGAGTCAGATGCCAAAAACTAGCTGGAAATGAAGTGTCAGTCAGTTAACAGTGTCACTTGTTCAGCCCGCAAGCCAAAAAAAATTTCTGATGCTGTTCACAGAAGGGGAATATTTTGCACGCAGTTCACATTTTGTTCTCTTCCTTGTCACAGCAGCTGAATCTGAATGACATCTTGCTTAACTGCTCTGCACAATTTCTGAACATATGAAGTTCTTTAGCTTTTGTCCCTATGCATCACTTTAGCAAAGTTTAGAAAACAAATATTTGGGTGGGGTATGTACTGATGTAGTGAAATTTCAAGTAAAGAAGGCATGTTTTCAACCACAATCAATTCCTAACCATCCGGCTTCATTCAGCTGTCATCTGTGGTATGCTTTGATATGTTTAACAAGCTGTCTCTGTAACAACCACAATACCTTACCATTTTTGCCTTTATCAACACATTGAACTGATCTCATTTTTTTATTTTAGTGGGTTATTTTTTTTTTTTCCATAGGAGCAAGAACAGGCTCACTTTCTCCATGTAACACAAACAGCTGTGGGCTTTCAGAGCTTCAGAACCCTGTGTTTGTTTGTTATAAAAGAAAATGTGTATGTAGAAATTGTGAAAAGGGGCTGAAAGATATGTTTAATTCAAAGCAGATGCTACATAAAGTATCATATTTTCTCAAGCAGAAAAACAAGTAAATTCTTTAATCCAATCAACAAAACACAATCCAAAACTGTTTAGTTGCCTCATTTAATAGCTCTGACAATCTTTTTAAGTTCATAGAATAGAATAACGTAACAAACACAGCATTTTAGGGACATAACTCTAATCCAGAATTCAATGCTTAGCTGCATCAGACATTTTTCAAAATCTGTGGTTGTTGCTACCTGCCATTTCCAAAGCAATAAATAATTTTTTTAAGTAGTATGAATTTTTAGGTGCCCACACAGAAGGCAATTCATGAGGTTACTCTGAACCCTCAGCAAAACCTCTGCACCACTGGTATGTGCAATCCTTGAGGACAGATGTGACATCAACTATCTTTTGGATTTGACTTACTAGCCACTCTAAAAATACTGACTTGAGTATTTGTCCTCTTCTGTTTGTAATGGTCCCTGAAATTAAAACAAAACAAAACAAAATTTAAAAAAACAAACCAAACCAAACCAAAAACACAAACATAATCATGTGTTGCCATTCCCTTTGTGCCCTGGATTAATTGACAGGGAAAAAAGGGGCACGGGAATGGTTAACAGTTTTTCCCTTATCAATTGAAATAAAAATAATCAGAGGCAGAAATTAAATAGAAAGGAACCACATGATAATGAAATATATTACAGATAAAAATATACACAGTGGAAAACCCCATTGTGTAAGAAAGTAAAGAAAAAAAAAACCAACATATATGAAAACTAATAAAAGGGAAGTAAGAATGAGAACAAAGAGAAAAGATCTGAACTAATGGAAAACCTTTTCCACTCATCCAGTTATCCACAGAATAGCATTGTAGTCAACAAGACATCTGAGATCCATTTGCTAATAGCCAGGAAGGAAGGAAGGATATCAGCGGTAATCCTAGTTGTTTGGTAATAAAGCAAGGCTTCAGGATTCATAGCTGATCTTTTAGTTTAAAAAACTTCATAATCCTATTTAGTTTTATTTAGAATCAGATGTATAAGATGTAGCAGTAGATGAAAGTGTAAGATATGTAAGACAGATTTTTAGCAGAAGCCTGTGAATACATAGTCTCATTTAGGTGAGTTGCAGCTGACCAACCCATTGACACTGAACCTGGTAGAATTGAGGTTATGAGTTCAAAACCACTCAGGAATTTCACTGTATGATAATTCTGGACATAAAGAAACCTGTGTGCCTAACTCCTACTTGCTGAAGTGGAATCTGGATATATTAATTTAAACACACTCCTTGAGAATATTCTCCAAGATATCAGATTTCCAATTGTTGCAGTTCTCTCCTAGTACTAAATTAACACCCTCCTTCACAGAACAGAAGGGCTGTCAAAGCTGTTTGACTTAAGAATGTGGAGCTTTTTTTTCTCATGTGATTAAAAAAACCCAAAACTCAAAAATTATGTGGGGTTTTTTTGTTTGTTTGCTTTGTTTTGTTTAATTGGTTTGGCTTTGCATTGGTCTGGTCTGGTTTGGTTTGGTTGGTTTCTTTGTTTGTTTGTTTGTTTTTTAACTAAGTGCTGAGAGTTTTAGTTAACAGCTGTTCATTCTGCTTTTTAAGTATGACCATATGACACATTTCCTCAAGTCTGGAATGAGATACACTCTCTTGCCTTGGTAATTCCTTTGTGTTCACAGCGGTTTGCACCTGCTGTTCCAAGAACTCTTATCCTAGAAAACCTTAGTCTTCTGTTAGCCCATATGACCAGTTAAATTTCATTTTTGGTTAAGTGAATACAGAGCAAACACTGTTTGGCATGGTGTGTTTATTAAGTCAAGCTTTTTTCATCTCTCCTGATTCAGTTTTTCTGGCATGAGAAAAGGCCCTAGGGCATTTCAGATTTAGAAAAGAAAAAAAAAATTCTTTAACAGTTTGTATACAATAGCAATTGCAAATGAGCCTCTCAGGGCTCACTAAACTGGGACACATTAAAATGGTTTCCAAACAAATGAAATAATCTGAGACTTGGTCTGCTGGATAGCTATTAATTTTTGAACTTGAATAAAATGAGATGATCAGGAAAATCTAATTTAGTTTTCCTCAGTCTAATCTCCTTACCAATCTTCTGCATTTTCCAAATGTAAATAAACACTTCACTCTACTTTGTTTTTTGATTTTTTGGGTTTTTTTTCTCTTTCTCTATAACGTACTGACATGTAGTAACATGTATGTCTATTGAAACACAATTTCTTTGAACAGATTTTAGACAACTGATTCAGAAAATTATGTTTAAGGTGAACAGAAGTTTATTAATTATGGTCACACATTAATTAATTTAGGGGAATGAGAAGTTGGTTTGAACTAAAAATGGAATCTTTGTATTAAAAAAAATGTTAAGCTAATTTTTTTTTTGGCAGTGTCAATACTTTTCTTTAAAAAATCAAAAGGTTTTTGAAAGCAACCCATTCTTAAAAAGCCTCTGTTTCAACAGCTTGCCATTTTCCAAAGGAAAGTGTTTCATCCCAGCGTTCTCCAACAGCTCTAAACATTTCTCTAGTGTTAGGCCAACACACATGGGAAATGTTCATTTCCACTGGCTACATGAAAAATTGGTTTCAGGACACAGATGTTTGCAGTACAATAAAACTACTAATTTGTATTTGAGTATTAACTTCTTTTCAAATCTTCCATTATGGAAATGTATGCTTTCTCCGATTTTCCATCTCCCCTTTTTATAACAACACCAGTTTTCTTTTCGTGCCAGAATTGTAGGGTCGTTAAGAACCCAAGTTAAACAAATCCTGAGCTTTTCAGAAGTTTTATCAAAAAGCCAACTTTTCTCTGTAACCAAAAATGCAGAATTCAGGATTCCATCCATTCAGTAAATTATATTCTGTTTTGTGAGTACCTATTAAGGAATAAATTGGAAGAAAGAGAAGATGCATCCCAGCAGAAGTCAATTCTGTATCCTATGTAGTTTGTAATGCTCCTGATTATTTCACATTTTATTCCAGTAATAGCCCACATTGTCAATTACTTAAAGAACAATTCCAGCTTCAGTAGTAGTTTCACATTTGTCAAGGAAGATGCTGCAACTTTTTTCTTTTTTTCTGTGTTATGCATGGTGCATGCCCTTAAGACCATGGTTTAACGTTTCCTTCAACTATTTTTGAATGTTTTTGAACTCAGTTTTTTATGTCATTCCAGGTTGGCATTTGATGCTTAACGATTTGTACTTAGGGTGAAACTTTTGATACACATATGCCACTGCAAATTTTGCCACAGATTCAGTGAAGCTGAGGCGTCAGTTTCTGGCCAGGCAGACTCTCAGGTGGGAGGAAAGGTTTCTTCATTCTGCACATGGAAGACGTCATCGGAGTATGTCGTTCTACTGGGCTGAGCAGGGCTCTGTATGGAGGTGACCTTTCTTTCTACTTTCCTTTGGCAAAGAGATCAAAAAAGGGGGCTCAATAGGTTGAAAATGCTTTCCTCCATTTCACTGTTTCTGTAGATGGGAGAATGACAATTTAACACATGTTGAGGGACTGGCATAAAAATCTTCCAATGGAGAAAATTTCATATTTTCACAACATTAGCATGTGTCTTTCCTAACCTCTAACAATTAATTTTCCCCGCATAAAGTCTCTTGAAGATATGCAACTGATTTTCATGGAGCTTTTTTCATTCTTCTTCAGGAATTAGTCACATAGAAACATAATATCATTGAGAAGTTTTATTTCTGATGTAGGGCGAAACATCTGAGCTTCCAAGTGAGTTCAGAAATCAGGCTTTTTATCTGAGGTCTTTTATACTGAGGTGACACCTTCAACAGCTATCATTTGTGGGGAGGTTCAATGACTGGGCTAGGATGCCCTGTTTTATTCTGTTGACTTCTCTAGGATAATTTCAGACCTGTTCCTGCAGTGAACAACAGCAACTCTGATCTTTAGGATAATTTTAAATACATGGAAGTACCCTTTGACTTTTCCACAGAACCAGCAGTTTTTAGAAGATGTCTCTCTGCACCATACTTGTAGGACTTTCTCCACCTGTAAGGTGGTTCAAGGCCTCATACAGACACTACATCAACACTCTCACAAAAGTAAATCCTTTATGAGACCTGAAAATTTTGAGAGTTACTGCAGCATTTATCTCTTTTCCTGCTAGATCAAATTTCTCCAGGTCTGAGGGATAAACTTCTGTTCCAAGCAAAAACATCATCACTGCCAGTCCAGGTCAGTTAAGTCCTTTCATTAGTGTTAATATGATTTGTCAGGCATTTTACTGCCTGCTTCATAATTAACAAACACTGCAGATAATTCCAAGAGCAGAAAGAAATTTCACTTTATTTGGAATCTAATTGATGTTTTTTTCAGCTTTTCATGCAAAAATAATGCAGATGGAGGTTGTATGCTGAGGACCTGGATAAATTCTCCATTACTTTTAGAGCAAGTTGATGCCAATTTTTAAAAGCATCTCACACTTTTGTTATACCCTAAATAAGCAAGGAGGAGGTCACTGCTGTGCAAGATGTTCACATATTAGAATGAGTGAATTATCTGCAAAACTGTTCCCACCATTTTTTAATTACCATACAAGGATTGTTACAAAGTTAATCAGTTTAACAAAGGTTGATTGCTGGATACAGATCTCTTTCCTACCCGGCAGAACACGATGGGCAAGATCAATACCTCCCTGTAGAGTGTGTTTTCAAATGAATCACCAACATTGCTTTGGCAGCCTCTGGAAAGAGATAGGAACTTTCAAAGATGATCCTTGACATTTGAGACACTTGTCTTCAGAGGCAGCAATTTGTCTTTTGGAGATGACCATGGACTACAGTTGGGGAAAAAAAAAAAAAAAAAGAGAGAGAGAGAGATATCTAACTGTCATGAAGATCTGATCTGCAAGCTTATTACACACATTCTTACTTCCTTTGCATATGATCCCTCCAAATGATCCCAGAAATATTTCACAGTGACATCAGATGCACTATCACAAGCTACCTCAACCAGTGTACACATTAAGACTTTAACAGACGTTTACAAAGTTGTAGCTCTGCTGCATTCAACACATTGCATCCCTTTTACCATTGACAGAATCTCATCCTCTACACACACATTTTTTCCCCATTAAAAGCTGTGAGTTTTACAATTAACTACACAAGAAATCTATTTATTCTTGAAATGAAGAACAGAACATATTCTATCTTGTGTATTTCCATGGGAAAATGACGCTCCGGTTGTAAAGAATAATTCTTGAAAGTTGTGGCCATAATTACTTCAGAATGGTATTTAGAACATACAAAATAATTCTCACATTTAAGCTATAGCAAGAAATCATTAGAACAAATCATTAGAAGAAATCAGAAAATTGTTTCCTTCTTAGGTCTTCTACACACTTTCCAATACTGTTGAAGGAAGCAATTTCCCCTTACTTTCAAGGACACAAAGAAATTCCAGATGTCAATAAGCTAATTGTGAATAAAGTCCAAATATAAACCAGTGGGAAAGCTGCAATCACAAAACAATCAGACATGATTCCATTACGATACTGAAGTTAATGCTTCACTGATTCATCACATCCTGATGAAGGATATTTCCACAGATGTTTTGAGCAAGGAGGTAAAATACCCCAGGGGGCTCAGCAGGCACATGGCCAGGCTGAACAGTTGGCGGGCCCTGCAGCAGAACCGTGTGGATGCCTCCAACCAGGAGATGGTTCCTTAGAAGCTTTGTCCCCCTCCCTACTACTCTGGCCACTTCATATACTCATTTGTGAATCTTCTTTCCTCTCCTACGCCCTACAGTCTTACCATTATTAACAGAATCTTTTTTACCATTTGGAAAAACTTTTGGAGGTTCTGAATTCTTAGGATTTTGGTGAGGACGTTTTGTTTATATGTCTTATCAAATAAGTTCTCACACCATTGCAAAAGATTGGTAAGTCTCTGAGCTTTACTTTTACAAGTGGTAAATTCTGTTGACTGCATTTACAAATTAATTATAATCTCCAAGTCTAATTACATTTGATGTAATCATCATAGATCTAAATTATAGCTAAATGGTTCCATCCAGCTTTTCTAAACATTGACTTTGATGCATTTCCATAATTTTCCAGCTCACACTACTTATGAATCATCTATTACTGTAAAGGAAAAAAAGAAGCAAACACAGAAAAGAATTATTTTATAAACTCTTTTCATAGCTGAATTTCCAGCAAGAAAATTTATTTCCAAAAGTCTTTCACAAGGGCATCTGTAAAAGAAGTAGGAGCCATTTTTATCTCTCTCTCTCTCCTATGTCATCTACCAGATCTTACCATCACCTCTCATATCCTACATAGATCTTTACCTGTTACAAATTTAATAAACCCAAAAATTATTTGGAAAATTTCCTGAGGCTTCAATTTTGTTTTAAACTGGCTGTGAACATTAATATACTATTTTACTCCTGTCCTCAGATTTAACTTGAAATGCTTAAACTTCACAATCTTTCATGCTCTGTCATCTATAAAGTAGGACTTTAGTTTCAAAGGAATTCCAGTCATCTTGGTGGAACCCCTCTCTTCAATCTCTGATTCTGTTTGATGCATTTTTCTGCTTTAAAATGTTTGATTTTTCCAAGATCATTAGGGTGTGAGAACCAGACAACTGTTCAGAGACATAAAGCCATTATATGTGCTTTCACGCTACACAGTTTACAATACAAGACAAGAATTTATACATTAAAATACTGCTTATCTCAAAGCAAACATACACAAAAGTGACAAGAAAACCACTGAAACACCAAAAGAAGTTGTGGCAACAAATGCAGGTAAACAAACAAACAAACAAACAAACAAAACTAACCACCACACAAAACCAAACCAAACCAAACCAAAAAAGCAACCCTCAAAATGTTCAAATACCATATTGGGGATTGGTTTTGGTTTTTAAAATCAGTAAAAGAACATTAAAACAAGATACATGAATATGTAAATAAGTTCTAGCTACACAGTGTGTTTCATCTGTAGTTTGCCTTCTAATGCAGTGAGGCCTAGATTCACAAAAGCATTGGACACCTGGGCTCTACTTTTAGTGAAACAGATACAAAATGCTAACTCTACAGATAAGAAACGCCCTCCCTATGCTAATTACTTAACTAGCAAAAGGTCTGTAACTACGCAGTGGAGCTCCCATATCCTTCAGTAATATAAATAAACAAATAAGAAATGTTGTTGTGTCAATATTTAAATGCAGGTTAGTACCTATACTTTCCAATATATGCAGAAAAGGGAGAGTTACGTTAGTTTTTATTTTTATTTTCTGATTTTTTAAAATGTATTGACTGCACTGTCTCCATACAGCACCTTCATAAAACTTGTTCTGTTACTGTAAAATATTTGAAAATACAACCCCCAACACACCCCTCCCCCCAAAAAATCCGACACTTACAGCCAGCCACATATGCATTCATTTTCCAGTTTGTTATCCATGGACATTTTTTGTTATTACATAGAAAATTCTAATAGAAAACATATTGCTAAAGCTTTTCTCATGCTAATAAACATAATTCAAGCTGCCATTACATCACTTCCCAACAACATAAACATTTCTTATTTCAAGGACCAGGGTCTGGCACTCTACTTGCACTAAATAGTACCTAGTGTGCAAACAAGCTCATTCATTTAAAACAGTAAAGCATAAATCAGGATTAGTAGAGTCTGAATCAGTAACTGCATGACACTGACTTAAGGATGATGATGTTGTTTAAAAGGTAAACTATTCTGCCACACAGTTTTGTGTAACAGATTTACTTCTGGACAACATCTGAACAACAGTTTTCATGATACTTGGAAACCATTCCTGAGTCTTTGCAGAACAGGTGTATTGGGAAATGACCACCTGAGAAATTTTTGTGGCCTTGAAATGAACAGAGAACTGAGCTCATTGAGGGCTTGCCTGTACGTTAATATCCAAACACAGAGAACAAAACGTGGATCTTGATCATTCATTTACAGTAGCTTTCACCCAACAGCATAGGAACAGCTACCACAGGTTTGACAGAAGGCCAGCCCACACCAAGCCACTGGAGCACGCTCATACCCTGGCAGTCCAGTACTATAATAGGAACCGGGTGAATGTTTATTTTCCCCTAGTAGCTTATTCACTGAAATCAGCAATTTGGTCACCACTGAAGCTCTTCACAAATTCGTATCTAATTTTGTAATAAGATCTGAATGAGGTTAAGAAAGGTTTTAATGTTTGTTTCCAAGTGGTGTATTGAGACTACATGCAGTTATGTTTGATTTTTCAGTGTTTTCAGAAGAAAAAAAGAAAAAAAAAAGCCAAATGAGCATATTCATTTCAGCCAAAGAGAATGTTTTGTTAAGCTGGAACAAAAGTGTTGAGAGTCTCTGTTTTATAAAGTAATTGGAAACTTTTTCATTCTGGATCAGCAGAAATTACATGTTGAGTGTATTTGGGTTTATATACCTAATCGAAAAATCAGTTGTTTGCACAGCTGTATACTAGGAGGTCTAGAAGAGCTCCTGGAAAATTCAAATAACTTTCTCTACACCTTCATCCTTCATCCTTTCTTACATCTCAGCCAAACCTCCTCCACTACCCCAAGATATCACCCTTTGCTCAGAATCTGGTCCTTGCTATTATTATAATTTACCACATGTGAGCTATACCTAAACATTGTAAATCCTTTATGCCCAATATGTGACATCCAGACTATTAAAGTAAAAATCTCTCAGAGGCTCTTCTCATCTCTCAGGCATTGTCTGAGATAACCTTTGCTATGGCAAGGTTGCTGCACATGCTGATTTCATCTCAGAGTTCTTCCTCCTCAACTATCAAATACCTTGACCAAAGCATCAAATATCCAGCATTTGGCTGTACTTTGAAAACTGTTCAGAGCAACAAAACCAATCGCTTACACTTCTTTCTATAACTTCTAGTGGTGGCAGGAGCAAATAATTTTGTGGCTGTTCCCAGTGACCCATTCCATTAGAGGCTACCTCTACAGCAGTATCTAACCACTGTAAAGACACTTAGTTTTCCTTATGTCAATCTTTATTGTGGTTTTATAAATAAAACAAAACAAAATTACCCCTCAAACAACCCTGCCACCAGTTATATTTTCTGTGAAGTGCTGTCCTCTCATTTTGACCACTTTTTAGTTTTTTAAATGTTGCCTTGAATCTACCTGTTGTCTCTCACCTCTGGTTTAGGTTTCTTGTACTTGGACTTTTCTGTTTAAGAGTCTCATATATTGCAGTCTTGGGGTATTATGACAGCAGTAATAGTGATTTTCATCATTATACATCCAGAGTCCCACTGTTCTAGGTGTCAGTCCTCTACAAAAATAATCACCAACTCCTATTCTATATTGCCCTTCCCATACTGTGTCCATTACTCACCTTTCAACATCTTCATTCCAGCACTGCAAAATTTTAGCAGCAATATCACCCTTATGCACGCACCTTTTTCTGGGGTAGGTAGAAAATGAGAGTCAATACACATATATTGTGTAAACCCATGTCTTTTTCAAACATAAAACAGTGTTTGTGTTGTCTGAACTGACTGAACCCTGAGTGCAATGTCTACTTCTAAAGAATGTTTCCCAGAGATATTAGTCTGTCTTAAGAAGGTTGTTTGGGTTTTGTGTTCTTTGTTTGTGGGGTTTTTTTGTTTGGTTTTGTTGTTGTCGTTGTTGTTGTTGTTTTTTCCACAGAAACAGAATAAATTTTCAGTAAACAAGCAGCATAGCTGGAAACCAGACCCTCCTCACCCCTTGCCCCCCAAAAAAGATGTTTGAGATCTACCAGTTGTCTCTAGGCAAACATGAGCTTGCCAATGTACAATTCATGATACTCAAGAGTACTTGCTTTATTCGCTTGAGATTTGACATCCTAACAAACTGTTTTCTCTGTGAAAGACATTTCTCACTTCTACCCTTAAACCATCATAGTTTCAGCAACATTAATTCTCTGGCATACCTGGTGTTGACAAATCAGTTAGATGTGATAAGAATGTTTTGAAGTTCCTTTGAAACTATATAAACCACTCATCAATATTCTTCTGGATGAAGATAAAGAAGAAGTATTTGAAAGGGACAAGAAAATTTAATGCAGACCAGAGCCAAACAATATTTAATGATACACAAGGAAGAATGAGTTCATATCTGCAATGATCTGATAATTATAATTACCAGCCCATGATTAATTTAGACAATAAATCAATTTGCACATCACTATCATATATTTTGGAGATAAACTTGTACTGAGTTGATCCAAATCATGCTTTTCATCTGGGATCAAATCATCAGAACAGTTAAAGCTAAACAAAAGCCTATGTTGCTACAAGGCAGAGCAAAACATTTTGCCACACTCCAGGGGGCAGAACCAACCAGACCCACTGCAGTGCTTAGCCTAATGCTGAGCGTGGTTTCTTCAAACACCTACATGCCCTATGAAGACATTAAATGACATAAGCCTCCTGGATTATCTGCAATTAATTTGCTTCTGTGAGGTGCTTCCCTACTCTGACCTGACATGTGCAGCTAAAATTATGTGCCCCCAGAGTTTAGTGAGATGTAGATCACTTCCATCTACAGCATAGGCAATGAGTAGGAAAGTCTGGAGATCTGTCTAATGGCTTCCCACAGGGAGTACCTGTCCAATCAAGGTATGGTGGCAGTGCTACCAATATTGCCCCTTTTGCAAAAAAGATTCACTCAAGAATTTCCACCAGGAGGAACCTGGTCCCAGAACCCCATGCTGCCTTCACTGCCAGCCAGGGGTGCAGCCCCCACCCTGTGGTCCGCACAGCATGGGGGCACAAACACTCCCCCAGGTCCCCAGCACAAACCTCCTGGATGGTCACAGCCCTGCATTACAGTGCCCTCCAGATGCGGGGCCAGAGCATCCAGAAATCTTCCTCTGTCTCCAGGTTTTTTCTCAGGTGCTTGTGTGTTCCAGTCTGTTCTCCTTCTTCCTGTTTTTAAGTTCTCCCAGAATCTGTTGTGTTTTTTGGTAGTTTGAGCTTTTTTATTATTAAATCCATAGAATTTGGCTTTCACATGTTCTAGTCAGCAAAAGCTGTTTGGAATCAGTGCTTACGGCACCCAAGAGAGCTACACTTTCTCTAATATTTAATATTGTATCTCCCAGCTGAAAGACAGGTATTCCACTAAATAATTTAAATTGAGATAATTTTTTCAGTGTTGTTAATGCAAAAAAAAAATCAAGAAATTCTTAGTGGGGCAGAAGGCATAGGAAAATTCAGAATTTAATAATGGAAGCCACATTTCCTAAGGATTGTTCTGCCATCAGCATCTGAAGGATGTTAAATATCAATATAAGGAATACAGAGGCTTTATATCCATGTTAAAGGAAATTAATATTGAAGTTCTTCTGTACATAGAAATGCCCCTTCTGACATACTCGTGGTTAGTATGATTTATGAAGCTGCATACCAGAATAATGGCAAAGCTAAACAACCAGGATCAGATCTGACTGGAAATCAATTTTCAAGTTGTTATTTCTATGTTATAGAGAGATTGATAGACAGAAGCTAAACAGTTGAGTTATCCCGGCAGAGAATCCTGTGATAATAAAAATAAGTGGAACAAACAATATTATCCTTATCATGGCAGTCAAAAATTTATTACCAACCTGAACTCCGTATGTGACTAAATCCAGCCCTAGAAATAATAGTAATGTGTACACTGCTCAAATTATATTTTCATAAGGGTTCAGACTACAAATTGCACAACTCAAATACAGGGATGTAGAACAAAGTCTGTAAACAGATTTATTCTGAATTTATTTAACACAACCAAGAAAATAAAATTCATTAACTGTTTACTATAAATCTTCCAACCTTCAGCCCCTAAGGCAGTTGTCAGTATGAACTCCTGACATTTAAAGCGTGCATTGACATTGGAGTTATACATATACATTAAATCAAAGGGGAATGCAAAGCTTGGAATTTTTTAGCTATGCTTACATTGTCATGCAAGTCTGTGATGTTTTGCTTGTGGATTATAAATTTGAGATCTACTCAAGCAAGTAAACAGAAAATCTAAATAATAATTCAGTCAATTAAATGGTGTGATCTCACAATTTTTTGTAAGTAAAAAAAACACTTAGATTTTTCTTCCTGGGTATCTCTAAAATCAATGTTTTAATGAATAACTACATAACATAAGAAAAGAGAATAGTAAATATAACATGGTAATATTGTAATCTATCACCTTCATTATTGACAGTGATTTACACTTGAAACTGTTAGATGCAAATATCTAATACTAAGGGCAAGCGTAAAAATCCAAATGGATAACAGCATTTATTTTACTTCATTTTATCTATTCATATTATATATTCAGTGAGAAGTATGGCTGCCAGCTGACTCTAGAAATATTTCTACAAAGCTTTTTCCACTCAGTGAAAATATGTTAGTGTAATAAAGAAGAAAAATCTCCTTGACCTTTGATCCCAGGAGCTATTGAGATCTTTGCAGTAGAGTGGATGTTATTCAGAAGATGCACTTATTTACTTCAACTGACTTTGGATCACACAAGGTCCTGGAACATTTTCTGCCTCTTTCCTCATTGGTCATGTTAAGAGAATCTCAGGAAGGAAAAGTATTTTGAAATAAAATTTTGCTGGGTTTTATAAAAGGCCTAGTATATGTGGGTTTTTTTCCTGTTATTCCTTCACAGCACTGCTGAGAGAGTATTTTCATGGAAGAAAATGTGCTCTACCACAGACAGTCAATAAAATCGTAGTTATTCTCTACTTCAAAAATGCATAATCTTAAAGCACACTTTCTGTGGCTACCAAAGTAGGAGCATGTGTTTGCAAACCTAGTTGGACAGATGAGTCAGGGCCTTTGGGAGCCCTGCAACGTAGTGCAACATGCATGCCTGCAGAAAGCCAATCCTGGCTTATCTACCTAGTTTCAAGTATCTTCTTCTCTCTCTTTTTTTTTTTTTTTTTTTTTTTTTTTTTTCCTTTCTATGACAAGATGTTGTTTTGTTGCGGTGCTTGGAAAAGATCAAGTAAGCAAAGACTGACAAAGAGATCAACGTGAAAATGGGAAAAAAAAAAAAAACAGTCACACATAAAATGTAAAAGCCAAACTGTTCAACGCACAGAAACTGAACGAAGGACCCCTACTTTTGGGGCTACCTGAGTTTCATGGCAATGGTCTGTGCAGCAAGTTTCCATCTAGACATTGAAAACTGAATAGCTGTAAATGCTAAAAGGAAGATGATACTGCAGTTATGTACCTGAGTTTAAGAGTCATTACCCAAATTAAAAATTCAGCTAAGTCTCACATGATTAATCATTTATTGGAGCCTTGGTGGATAAAATCCCATTTTCTACCATATTTCATATGGTATGATATATCATATGATGTAAAGCAGGTTTTAGCAACATGTAGCACAACCTTAAAACTCACAAATGTGTCAGAATTTCTGACTTAAATACTTTTTTATTTTTTAATTATTTTCACACTACAACTACCTTCAGGGCTACCAGAATGAAGTTTTACATATGGGCTGTTAACCCCATTCACCTTTATTTGGCACTTTTTATTGCGTGCACTTTTTTTTTTTTTTTAATATGAGCTAGGAAAAGACAAGTTGATATTTCAAATCTGAAGGTTTTGAACACTTTATTATTTTAAGATGGTTCTTTTTAATTCTTAAAATCTTGATTAGAATTTCATGTCATAAAGTAATCTGGAGTTCAACCTCAATGGATACCTGAAAATAAAACAAACAAACAAACAAACAAGTGAAAACACCACATCCCAAAAAAACCCGACTGCATTTGACTTACAACAATAGATGTCCAGGTGAAACTGTGAATTTACATTTTTGTTAAAAATATAATATCAGGCAATTCAGATCGTAGTGGTTCCTTTGTGAGAGCATTTGTGAATGGGTAGCTAAGCTTCCATATGCACTTTTACAAGTATAGGAACCTTAAATATATTACATTTTAGGATTATGACTATTGACATGAACCTTACTAAGAACATTTAGAAATATATGAAAATATGAGAGGCAGTGGCATTGTTTTGAAATACGCTAAATGTGAAATTAATGGTTTTGAAAGGTCGTTTGGCTGATATGAAATTCACTGACACAATTAGAGGCTCCATACTTTCTGCTTATTCCTTTGGTGCTAGTGGCAGTATATGCATGAGTGTATATTAGCAATACATATTCCCTAAGGCAACAACTGAACAGAAAGTGTTCAAATATTAATCTACATTTATCTAGCTTTGTTAGATACACATATGTACTATGTAATGTAAGCAGATGTAATATTTCCAGTGCACCATGAATCCAAACATATAATCCATTTAATTGTATCCCAACTGTGAACCATAACGAATACTAGGATCCTCCTGTAAAATACCAGTAACCAAGCAAATGTAGCATTATTCTGCTAGCAGTGAGCAAATGTCCTGCCATTCAGAAAAAGCCCTCAAAATTTCATACAACTAACCAGAATGCCCATGAGTTCAGGGAAAATAAATAGTAGAAGTTTCTGAAAACAAGACAAAATTTTTTCCTAATTCTGGAGAACGTGGAGAGAAAAAACAAAACAAAACAAAACAAGTACAAAAACAAACAACCAAAACAAAAAGCCCAGGTATTTCAGAAGACAAATAATCTAGGTATTTATCTGCTAATGACTACAAAGAAAAAGGAAAAATACCTAGCAAACATGTGAAAGCATGCCAGGAAATCATAAGAATTCCTCTAATAACTTGCTTCATCAAGTATGAAGGAATAAATATAACCAAATAATATCAACAGAGGTACAATTATTGATAATAGCTGATATATATATATATGGAATTTATAACATTTTTTCTCAAAATACTTAAATCATTGAGGATAGATGAAAGCTGCTTGATTTGGAAGTCATATTCTATTGAAAATTGAAATACTTATTATAGTGAAAAAGTCGGCTTAGTTTCTATTGATAGGCTTTGAAAGACAGAAAGTAAAACCAGAAGAGATAGATGTTTATACATTTTGATATATGAACATGTGTAACAACATTATCCTTTGATGTTGCCTTCCAAATAAGCAGCAAATGCTGTGCACCTTCAACTTCTAAGGTAGCTCAAATGAAACATGGCTGTGACATCTTTCAAATGTTAAGTTATCAAGTCAACGACAGATTTGAAAACACTGTAAAACCAGATGTTTCAGCAGTCTTTTCCATGTCATCTAACTACTGTACTCCTATTAGCCCTACGACGTGTGCGCTTGCTGACAGTTAACTCATGTTGTTATCCCTGTTCCTGTACAACCTATTAACCTCATCTACTGAAAACATTAAAATAAATAATTTCCCAGGCATTTCCTGATGAGTCCACCACTGAAGTTACTAAAAAGACCAGTAAGCTACTTTCCATTAAGTTATCTTCTCAGTAACGCAGTGTACTTATAGATAGTTATTATTAGAAATGTGTTGACAAACATGGTGGATCTTGATTTTTATCAAGTTAAAATTGAATAAAATGTCCTCAAATATCCCTTATCCTACCTGAGAGAGAAACACACAAGGAAATTATGAGCAACGATAATTCTCTGATAGCAAAAATTTATCTATGAAGAGTTGATGTTAGAGAAAGTACAAGCCAGTGACTTGTGCATTTTATTCGTGGAACAGTATATAACACCATTGTCCATTGTTCTATACACCAGAATTTGTGGGGCTTTGGTCTGGTTTTGGTTTTCCTAAATATTGTGGCAAATCTGGCTTAAAAGGATAAAAATTTTTCCATACATATGCAGATCCAGAAACTTTCTGAAGTAAGGGAAGGAAATTGCCTACACATGGAACGAAGGCTGTGTGGCTTCCTGGGGGTGGTTTTCCACATGAAGATGCAGCATCTCTTAGCTGTAATCGAAGCACCTAGATGACTCCTAAACTGGCTTATAAAACTCTGTAAGCTTTGATGTAGTATGTTTTCCATACTCTGTGTTTTAAAACATTTATTTCAGTGCCTAGCTCTGAAGTGTGTAAACTAAATATTTCTCCATATGTTGGGAAATATAAAGTGAAAGAACATTAAGAATAAACGGATAAGTAAATTACTGAAAGATTGTGAATGTGGAAAAAGAGACAATATGTATATAATTGTTTCAATGTACCATGTAATTCGATTAAACTGAGTATCTGTAATTGCTTGTTAGTGCAAAGCAGAAACATTGGTTATAATGCTGTCTGTTTTCCACAACGAGAACCATATTTCACCAAGAGTGAATTTTCTAAAATGCAAATTTTATTACTATAGATTAAAACCAACCAAACAAAAAAAGAACAAAAAAAAACCCCAACAAATAAACAAACAAAAAACAACCACAAAACAAAATAAAAAACAAAACATAATCTATTTTAATTGGCCATTTTCCACTTTTCTTCTTTTTCTTTTTTTTTTTTTCCCCTCAAAATTCAGCTATCTCTAAGTTAAGAACAAATAAATGTTTTCATTTCACACTAGAACAGACATTCAGTTCAGATACAATACCGAAGTGTTTCAACTCAGGCAAATAAATGTAATGATCCTAATTTTGCACTTACCTTAAAAAAATCACCTAGAGAAGTCAAAATGACTTCTCACTAAGAACCAGAAGATATCTATTTCTACTTGTAGAAAATGTGTAAAACGTTTCCTTGTACTTAAAAAACCCTCTGTTCCTCAGTCATAAACAGAACATTGTGAGAGTGAACAAGACCCTACAGGACATTGAGTCTAGATCCACATAGCTGGAAGCACTCACAGATTATCCTCATAGATCAATGAGCACAGAAAATCAGTCAAACAAAACCCACCATTCTTCTTGCTAATATCTTGGGCTTGAAGGACTTAAAATTTCCCTTAATTATGAAGAAGATAACTTGATATTAGTCTTAAAGTAGATAGAGAGTAGGTAAAAGAGAGAACAGAACTGAGACACCATGGAATGAGATGAAAAAGAAAATGGAAGACAAGTACATTAAACCAGATAGACACAAAGGCTGGGGTTTGGCAAGTTTTTCTTGCATAGGTTGAGTCAAGAGGTGGTTTCACGTGCATCCTTATAGCCACAAGGCACCATTTCCAAAATGGAGTGTTACAAGATGAGACAAACAAGACTACCAGAAACTGCAAAGGTAGAGACAATGCTCGTGTCTTTGCACACAAAGTTCAAGAACAGTTGAATCTGACCTAAAAACACTGTAATACAGAGAACTTCTGATCCTCTCATTGTTAAAGGTTTACTAACACACAGACACTAGAACTAATAAAAAAGTGTCTCGATAATTTCTTTTTTTAACAACAAACAGGGCCAGGGTACACAAAGTACCCATAAGTGTAACCTTAAGACCTGTCCCAATGTGCAAGTTTCATTTCAGAGCGCAGATGTGGGATGGGCTGATGTAATAAGACTTCAGCCTGAGGCCTTGACTTGAAAGGAAATATATTATATGGAAAGTCTACTCTGCCAGACTCTACAAAGGGAATGTTCTTAGTTCAGGACTGAAGGATTATCCAATTCTAATAGCTAAAATAAAGTAATTAGAATTTTCTTGCCAACATATTTTCCCTATCATCAGTTTTATCTTACATGAGAAAGAATGCAAATCTTTGGAGAAAATGTAGGAGTCTGAGAATATTTGGACCGTTTGTTTACATTACTCTGTTGGAAGCTATTGGGATATATTTTGCCATTTTTTTATTGCTTCAAGATGGGGTATTATCATATAGTTTGTAAGCAGCAAGCTTTGTGCACTTATTGAAAAGGCCTGCGTGTCTGACACTTCATAGTATATCAGGTCTGTAGACAAATTTTCAAGAAATAGTTAAATATAAGGAGACACAAATAGGAAGAAAAAAATGACGTGTTTATCAGAGATAAAATACAGAACACTACATTGATGTCCTTCTTTTGATGAAACAACTTGTCATCTAAACAAAGGCAATAATATATATCTCATTTATCTGGATTACTGGCATTAGATATTAGTTAATATCGGAAGTCATTAGTTGAAATGCAGATTGGTAGGATCAGTATGAAAAATGGGCTAATGAAGGAAACATGAAAATAGTAGTGCTGAATCCAGCTGGAGGAGTTTACCAGGAAAGCTCTCCCAGGACAGGACTGAAGATTCATCTTGAAACTTTTGTGTTAATGACGTTGCCTCAAAGACAGTAGCAACCAGATCCTGATTTACAGATAAAGCAGAATCAGAAAGTGTCACCAGTCTAGAGGAGACATGGGATATCACAAGCTGGAAGAACCTGAGTATAAAAGCGAGAGAAATGGAATGAAATACCATTGTACACAGGGAAGGTTAATGCAAGAAAGAACAAAGACTTTATCCTGTAAAATGGATGAGCATTGGTTGCAAGTGATTACAGAGAAAAAAGACCTGGCAGTAGGGGTTGGCCATAGAATGAAGACTCTTCAATTCCTGCTATAGTGTAGCTGCAGATGGGAAATCAACATGAGCACAGATTCATTGCCCCAGGAACGCATCTCCAAACAGACCTGTTTTCTTATTTTACTGAGAACACATAGCTGTATCACTTCTAATAAGTCAACCAGATACTTCTAGCAACATGTTCCTGAATCTGTACAAATGAACAGACTAATTGTTAAAACAGAGTTGTCTGTCTCTAGATAAGGAAAATGAATATAACAGTTGTTCAAAATCAAGCTGATTTTCTGAACTTTGCCTATGGAATACTATCATTCTTCATTGTTGGTTATCTTGTTGCCAAATAAAGATCATATTGTTTAAAATTTTGCTAATGCTTTGATAAGTATGTTGTTATGTTATTTTAAAAGTGTGCTACTGGTTGTGCCTAAGCAAAGTAAATACATAAAAGGATAGCTGTATGTTCCATGACTGATAAAATAAGGAAACTCAAAAAGCACTAGTTTACATAGCCTGTCTGAACAAAGGGTGAGGAGGATATGATTCTATTCTGCAGATTTATGGTGAAAGATGGGAATGGGACATCGGAGGAAAGAAGACCTTGCAAAAAGGCCAACTAGAGCATGTAGGCAGGCATTAGCCACAGATGCATTTCCACTACAAATTAGAAGGAAGGGTGTAATTTTTCATAAGTGTAGTTCTGAAACAACTTTCCAGTCACTGTAGTAGAGGAAGGAAACCTAGTTAGTTTTAAAGATGAATCTTGCTACAGTTCAGAAAGGAATTACTGGAAATGTTTGTCTGCAAGTAGATAAGATGGAATTTGATATTCCAGGTCTCTGCTAGTTCTGTGTTGTATTTCCAGTTAAAGTATTTTAAATCCAATCCTTTTGTCTGCTTAGACTTATTGGTGACAGGATTTGCTAAAAAATGATAGGGATCAGAGATCATGTTGAACAGGACTTTGATGAACAGCATGGTTTGAGCGGGTGTGTGTATATGTGTACAGAATCGTATTTAAGTATATCCACAAGTTACCCCATAGGCACCATAGCAGCTTAAATAAAATATTACTAATAGGTACTAATATGAACTTGGCAAATCAGATGATACTAATAACATGTCTCATTCTTCCACTATGGTATTTCTAGGTAAAACAACTACTGTTATGAAATATACACTGTATTTCTACTATTCACATAGATATCAGGTTTAATGTCTTAAATTCAGTTCAGATGTCAAATCCAGTAGCATGTTTGTCTTGTTACTAAACTACAGGAAACCAGTGGGAACATAAACATGTAATTATAGATGAAAGCTCTCTTAGGTCATCTTGTCCTATTCTGGGCAATGTATTACTCTTCCCTATAATATATGCCTGAATCTTTTAGACGGAGTGATATTCTACATAATTTAAATGATGGGTCTTCCACCACTTCCCTTAAAATACTGTTCTTCTATCCTCTGTATTTTTATGCCAGTGTGAAGTTTAAATCGTACATTTGAAAGCAAATGTGTATGATACACTTAACTGACCTGCAAGTACTAGAATGTTGGCATTACTGCTTCTATTCATAAATAATATTTCTAGGTGCACAGCCTAAGTAATACTAAACAATAAACAAATGAAAACAGTCATATATTTAGGAATAAATGCTCTGAAAAACCTTGGCTTGTCAAAGGCAAACAGACAGTTCTAGAAAGCCACCCCATAGCTGCTGCACACTTTTCTGCACACCCTAGGCCTCAATGCACGTCTCAGCAGTCTATAACAAATTCACAATCTGCAATAAAAAGACCTACAACAGGAGATAGAAGATTCAAGGGTATCCTCAGTGGCCTAGGCCCTTGTAGTAAAGTACTTTAAATAAAATTTACTGGTCTCAAGGATCAGGTGTATTCTCATACAACAAGAGGTCAATCTCCACCCCTCTCTTTCAGATCTTCTATTTATATTTCCACATATCTATTCACATCTTCTTTGTTCTATCCTCCCTTAGATCACTCCAGTCCTCATTTTTTTGCTATTTTTGCTCACGAGGATTAGTCATTGGGGTCTTTTTTATTACTTCCATATAACCCTATTGAACCTCAGGTTGAGATATACATCTGATTCCCAGAGATTTTTATAGACCTGTTTCATATTCTTCTTACACCTATACCCTCAGTCTACTAGACCTGTTTCTTATTGCTGAGGATATGTTTTCTGATCTTCTGTTTCACAGCTTTTCTGTCTGGACATTATCTTGATATGTCTAAAGGACATGAACAACATACCTTGTTTCACTCCATTGTATCTCTTTGCACTGGTTGTTTTCCTCTTTGGGGGATTACCCATCATCTGATGTGGTTTGTTTCAGCCTCTAAGGCAACCAAAATACAGCATCACTCTTTTACCTTTTTGTTGTTGTTGTGCTCACCCTACAGATTATCTGCCACATAGACCTGTTTGTTTCCAGTTTTGCAATGTATGCTCAACCTCAGAGTTTTTTCCTACATCATCTCCCCAAAGTCCTTTACAGAGATCTTTGTTGCTTTCAGTTTCATTGTCAGTGCTCTGAGATTCCTACATTCATCTTAATTTCCTGCAACAAATCTTATATTCCACATACTGTTGATATGGTTGCCATTTCTGTCTTCTTAACTCTCATCAGAAACAAGGCAAAACAAAACATAGGTCCATGTATTTGTCTGTACAGATTCTCACTTGCTATCTTCCAGTTTCCTTTACTTTCACAGCTCTCTGCCTCAGGCAGTGGTTATCTGTTAAAGCTGGTTTATTGGCAAGCATGATTTATTTTTCTAATCACATTTAAAGTACAGTTGCACAAAAAGCATTGTCAAAAAGAGAAGGAGCTGAAGGGGTTTTCCAGGATTAGGGGATTTGAGGAAGTTGTTCATCACCAGGAGAACAACAACATTTTGCTAGACCTTGATTCCAGCACAAACCTGCAGGAAATTAGCCTGTAGCAGAAGCAAGAACCCATTGACCTTTACTTTGAAGGACAGGCATCCAAAAGACTGACCAAGCCAAGTCTGGTCTATGCAGGATTAGGGTTTCCATTGTTGAGTGGGGGTTCAATTGCTTTTGGAGTTTGCACGTTATGTTCATTGGTTTCTGAAAATCTAACAAAGCTGGTAGAACAAAGTGTCTTTGCTGGTCTCTAGGAAGATCAGCTCTTTGTTACATGTATCAGTCTCCAGAAAGGATAGCTCATGATGGCCCAGGAAGCCTGTAAGAGGCCCTAAATTTTATTTGCCTGCAGATAAGATATACCTTCTCCCATATATCTTCACCCTCACACCAGCCATATGACTCCCTACTTCTGTCTGTTCAACAGAGAGGAATTTAAAGTGTCTAGCTTAGGCTTCAGTGTAGAATTTATTTATATGAAAATATTTTGGTATTTTTTATTCAGGCAAATGAGAAATACAGATAAATTTATTCATAACAACAATGGCATTTCCTGGAAATGAAGGTTATAGTATCTAGTCACCATGATACATATCTGCCATTCACTGAGTTAAGGCACAGAGCATATGATCTTCCTATACAATGCCTACAAATTCTCTCCCTTTACACTCCCCTACCTCAGTCACCACCTAAGGTTGTTCCCTGACGGCATAATCAGGGACAGTGTCTCTTCCACATAGTATCACAGAATAGAAGCATAGAATCAGACCTTTAAGATCATTGAGTCCAACCATGAACCTAACACTGTTAAATCCACCTCTAAACCATGTCCCGTCTTTCAAATCATAGCACAATGATCTGTGTGTCTATAATGTACTGTCCTTCTTTTTCTTCTTCCTTTATGAACACTAAAATTAAGAAGTACGAAAGTCATAAATTGAGCTAATACTCTTTGAGATGGAAAGGGAGATTGTTTATGTTGCAGACATGTCGATTTATGCTTTCTGCTGAACCAGAAAGATATTGCTACTAGTCTTTTCAGATCATCTCTACAACCATGGCATCTACAGCCTAAGTGTCTGTTTCTCATTTATGCAGAGGTACATTTTTATCACTCTGGTAATTTTGGTCTACTTGTAAAGCTCTTTGTTTTACTTGTTTTTAGTGCAAAAGATTTCATTTTTTTTCAAAGCACCAAATCTAGTATCTTTCAAGAGTATTAAAAATCAGTCCAGTTCAGTATGGTCTGGCTCATTCACATTGCAATTGCTTATTAAATAAATACATATTAAGTCTGCAGAATTTGAAATTACGCAGTTGTGCAGTATCAGCGGAGTACATTTAAAAAAAAAAAATCACTGTTGCAAAGGAACATAACACCACATTTGTAAAATGTGTGTGATTTCCTTGGTGAGTAATGGCTATTACATTTATTGATGTGTGCTTTTTTAGGATAGCAAACATGAATTGGGTCTGAATCTGCAAGGAACTTAACCTCTCAACAGATACATTAAGTACAAATCAAAGCTATCTTTTTGGATTCTTTAACTCGTCTTTGAATACTCCTCTTTAATTGCAGTTTGCTAGATTCAGGAATAGATTTTCTCTGTAAATTTAATAACATGGATACCTCAATCTGGAGTGACCCTTTGACAAAATGACCCAAATACCTCACACTGTAATTTTACATACTAACAGAACTCCTAAAACTCCTGAAAAAATACCCAATTGCCACCACTCTATAGCTTCAAAAAAAATAGGACAAGAGACCTAGCAAGGTGGCTTTTGTTAAATAATATTCTCTGGACAATTAACCAGGACACTTGGGTACATTTATAACAACCAGCGCATTTAAAAAAAATAAATCCAAAAAGTGAGAGAAAGGTAATCTGTTAGGAAAGAAACTTCACCTGTACTTAATTACTACAAGAAAGAAAGTGGAAAAATGTAACCATTTCAGTGCCTCAAAGAAAGAGCCATCTATGCACATTTTTTAGTCATCTTTATTTTTCATTTCACAGCCACACAGATT
Source organism: Nesoenas mayeri (assembly GCF_963082525.1). Taxonomy (NCBI): domain Eukaryota; kingdom Metazoa; phylum Chordata; class Aves; order Columbiformes; family Columbidae; genus Nesoenas; species Nesoenas mayeri. The sequence continues at coordinate 75,073,211 of NC_137544.1, forward strand.
CATCAACATCTCACATCTGGTGGATTTCTTAGATTTTTTTCCTTCATGTTTTCACCCCATTGAGGTAGCACATTTCCTTCAAGACTTCAGCCTGCAGAAGACAGGTATATAGACATCGTGGCTTCAAAAATTCAAGGAAATCACTGCTAAAGTGTGGTTTGTTACACCAACTCAAGGACAGCTGGAGATACTTAAAAATAGCATGGCTTACCAAAGTTTTTAATACATGTTCAAACCCAAGAACTAGAAGCCATGAAAGATATTATCTGGAGAACTACTCAGAAGAAAAACAAAAGAGGTTCTTCTTTACATGATGCATAGTTTAAGTATGTGACTTTTTGTCATAGGACATTTAAAATGCTAAATGTTTACATGTGTTCAAAAAGTAAACTAGTAGAAGAAAAACACATCACCTCTAACACAAACTTTTCTAGTTTAAGGAGTCCTGAATAAGACTGCTGTAAGAACAAGCTAAAATCCACAGATACAGGAATTAACTTTAAAAATTGTAACTAGCAAGAGGATTAAACAGCATGCTCATAAAAAAAAACAACGTCTGAACAGACAGGCATACCAATAATTAGTCAGTCAAATTAGTCAAATTCTTCACAATAACAATACTAATTAAATCAGTCCAGGAGAAGAACTGTCTCAGTACAAGCCAAATCTGTTTGAATGCTCATGATCTACTACAGAAGTGTTGCCAAACAGCAGAAAAATGCTGGAAAAAGGAGTTAGTTCCTGATGCTCAGAGGAGCTTCACTTCCTTCACTAAAACACACAATAAGAATTGTGTAAAATATAAATAGTATCTATATAAATAGTATCTTTATCTGTGTGCAGTAAACAGCCATCTTGCCAAATAAGAAGTCCCACAATCTTCAATTGTTTACATTGTCTTTATCTAGCAAAGTCTAGATGGAACTGGACTTTTTCACTAGCATAAAAATCCTATTTTATTCCACTAACAATTTCCATTAAAATATTCCAAAAAAAGTAAAACTTTACCTAAAAGATGTACTGAGTAAGAAGTAAATGAGAAGATTACCAGGCAGTGGATATTTGACCTTTTAGGACTTCAAGTGTGTCAATGTTTAAATTGTTCATATATAGATCCAGTATGGTTTCTAATCCACTAATAAAAATAATAGATGCACATATTTTTAGAGGCTGTCTTACCACAGTCCCCTTCTTTCGTCATGGTCACAGTGCCTGCCTCAGCAGCGAGGTAGGATGGCTACACTGAGTGTAATGGGACTTGCTAGCCATTGTCTCCCTGCCTGCTGAGATCAAGTATGCCTCTCTCTTTTGCTGACACAGACAGCCTTAGTAACCAACTCAAAACTGATTTGACATTTAAGGAGAGGGACTAGCCATCTCCTGGAAAGGAATGGCAAGTGTGAACTGGCCATTCTGTGAGGCAGCTGAGTGCACATTGGCCAGCAGATACCACATAGAATTAGCCATCATTTACAGTCAGCAGCTAGCTAAGCTCTTGGGGATATTCCAAACACAACGTGAACAGTAAATTATATCCCAGCACATTTTTGGTAAGAACTGAGTGCACTGGCAGACTGGTTTAGAGAGTCTTGTATGACAATTACTATTATTGTAATTTCTAGCTTTTCAAAAAATGCTGCTTGGGTACAGTTGTTAAGCCCCACCAGTGCCTTAGCTTTCATGATAATTTTATTATCAAAATGATGTACTATTAATATATGTCTTAGGTGCTCATTGTGGGCTGAAGTTTAAACACTGTTGTAAAAATATAATAATAACCACATTTCCCAGGAAGTCAAGGGACTTCATTTTTCCCAAGGCAGATCCAAGCTGCAAAGTTCATTAGGCTGGAGCTCAGTAGGGATGTGTATGTGTGTGTGTGTGTGTGTGTGTGTGTGTGTGTCTGTGTGTGCGTGTTGGCCCTGGCAATTCTATCTTGACCTGTTTCAAATTCTGACAGAAGGGTCTCAAGCGGATACATTGGCTTCAGTGTTAATACAGAGTCAAATCCAAACTACTGCAGACTTTGTGGGAGAGATTCAAGCCTAGCATTCCATCACAGGTCTCTCTGCAATCATTCACCCTGAAACTATAAGCTGTCTGAAGAAATTAAAATATCATTTTCATACCCTCAGTCATTTTGGTCTATGTATTACTAAACTAGGCATGTCCAGCCAGCCCCACACTATGATTAGTGGAGATTCTTAAACATCATATATCTCAGACAAAATCAGACAGAAATGTGCTCGCCCTCTTCTCTTCATCTATTCTCTCAGACTTGCTGTGAGTCAGTGAGGCAAAGTGTCCTGCCCCCTGCCCCTCATATCTGAAGTGTGGGCCTCTTGAGGGAAAATCCTGTATCATAGGATGCTACAAAAAAAAAAAAAAAGCGACCTTCAGCATACAATAACTATTTTTAAGAAATAAAGAAAACACAGAGACTAAAATGAATGCCATATATTATCAAATGCAGTAAATTAATTTCTGGCAATAATATCACTGAAGTATTTCAGAGAAGTCCTAAGGATGAAACAGACCTTAACAGAAATCAAACATCCAGCCAGATAAAATTTTGTAACTACGAAGATGTGAACCAACAGAGTTTCAAGCACAGTTTCCACACGAGAACTACAGGGTGTCATTTCGTTTTTTTTCATCAATCCAAAAGAGCAATTTCTATCTTGGAACTTAGACCAACAAAAGAGAACCAAACAAACAGTTTGATTCCTTACTGACTGTGCAGGATGTGCTAGATACTGTAGAGAAAAGTACTGAAGCCACAGTTAGATGTGCAAATTATTTCCCTGTTACAACAGGGTTACCTGCTGGGTGCATGCAATGTGAAAACCATGGGTCAGCACTTAAAGCAGGGGTGTCAAACTCATTTTCACTGGGTGCCACATCAGCCTAACTACTCCCACATTTATACAGTCCTAAAATTAAATTTTGCTCTTTGAAGGTAACCGCGAGGCTGATGTGGCACCCAATGAAAATGAGTTTGATGCCTCTGACTTACAGAGTGTTTCAGGAGTGAGTACAGCTGCTCATATCTTTAGTCTAGTGAATTTCTAAAATGAGATTAGCTTCATATAGGTTACTTGGACTGCTATGTGCTACTTCAGTGATAGTACTGAGTGGGCTTGAAGGTGGGATGCAGTCAAGTAATCAAGGGATGGGAGGTATGGATGTAATATGGTGTTCATCTTGTTTTATTGCATGAGACAAGATTGGAGATGTGGAAAGGGCTGGTGTTCACACTGTTTAGCTTTAAGTGCCTGGATTAGGATTCAATCTCCTTAGGTTCTGTATGGTCAATTACAAGTCAGAGATGCACAGTTTCATTGACACTTCCCATGGAAAACCTCCTTCACATACACAGTACAGGGAGCTTCTGAAGTCTAGCTTCCTATGTTAAGTATTGTAACTACTAAGATGAGTTTGGCCTATGTTTCATGCCAGAAGAAAAATGTCATCTCCCAAATGGATGCAGCAGCCCAGATATCCTGGGGTGCAGTCCTGGGTTCAAGGGAGTGTGGAATAGGAGAGGAGAAGCCTCTGTTACAACCCTGAATCTGTACCTGAGATGATGGCTCCTGCAATACTATGTCTACTCTGAAGACCATGATTCAAGAAGAATGTTGCCAGATAAAATTTTAGAGAAGTGTCGTAAGGATTATTAAATTACTGAATAATGTTCCTTCCAGGGAAAGAATAAATGACTGAATACCATGCTTTCTAGTCAAGGACTCTAAGAACTATTTAGCTTGCCATAGAAAATTAAGAGTTGACTTGATCATAGCCTATAAATAAGCACCTCCCTGGCAGCAAAAATTGAGCAATGAGCATACGCTAAGATCCCATAGCTGGAAGCTGATGCGTGACGAATTCAAACAAGAAATAAAGCATAAGTTTTTAACAGTGAAAGAATTTTTCACTGGAACAAATTAGCTCAGCTTGCCATGAATTATCTCTCTGTCAGTTTCAAATTAAAGATTGAATTGTGGGATGGGGGCAGAGAGAGAGACATTTTAGCTTAAGCACAATTTAATTTAGGGAAGCATTATGGTGTCTGTTATAAAGGAGACCAGACAAGATGATGTCAAAATACTCCCTTGTAGCTCTGGGATCTATGGTTTTATGAAGTATATCTATTGTAAATTACTAGTACACTTATTAGATTTTTTTTTTTTTTAAATGATTCCATGCAAGGTAACATGATGAATTCTTAGTACAATTAGAGAATTTTAGCATCAGTTCTGCTATACACAGATAGTTATTTTGGCCAAAGTAGTGTTTTCTAGTTAGTCAGTTTTAATAAGTACAAACAGCTTAAGGAGAGAGGCATTATTCATTTTTAATAGATTTTATTAACTCCTTCATTTCACTTTTGATTGTAAAAAAATTAACCCAGAATATTATTATAATTTAATGATCTAAGAAAAACATTGGGAACCAATAATTATTTGGGAATTCTAAAGAACCTTACTTGTTTCTGCAATTCTGGCAGTGTCACTTAAGAGGGCAAGGGATGAAGGGGAAAGAACTTCTATGATTTAACAATTATTCAGGGGTGAGGAACAAAGGCTTCTGAATGTACAACATCCATATCACACACAGAAATACTAGGAAAAGTACAAATTCATCAGCAGAGTGCAACAGAAAAACCTGGCTATATTGTCATGAACAAAGCATGATGTATGTGATTGTGCAGCTTTCAAGGTCAAACTGAATTCTTAAGCTCAGTTCTGCCTGCTCTTGTCCAAGTGGCCAAATTTTAGATGTCACTGCAAGTCAGTCAGATGAAGGGCTGTCAGCTTTGTGTGAGAGTGCAAGTAGAATGAGAAGAGTCTTCAGAAGAGTGTTAAGCAACCTGTACGGGATGGAATTTACAGTGATCTCTAGTAGTTCTGAGCAATATAATAAAAGGATAGTTAGAGGCAGATTTTTGAGAGAGAATCAGTCCTAAAACCTCCCAGCAGCCCTGGAAGTAGTAGGAAATTGTTCCAGTAACACCCACAGGCTCATACTTCTTATAGAGACTGTTAGCTTTTCTCTTTTAAAATGTCAGTGTAAGTTGATGTTTCAGTCTCTAGCAGATGATTTTCCAGTCATCAGAATACACACGCAAGAAGGCAAAAGGACAAGTCTACCATCATCCTCTGCCTATAGTGTTTTGAACATATTTTTCTTACCAGTTTAACTATTTCTCTGCCTTAATTATCACACTCTATCAACTAGTCCATCAGAACTTTTTTATCCACTTTTGAAGCTACGTGATTACATAGGAAACAATAAAGACTTTCTAACAAAGGAGAGGAAAAGAGAGCAAGACAAAGCCAGAACAAGAGAGCAGTGTACTGGTTGAGACACTGAACTTAGAGGAAGTTTTCCAATTGCAGTTCTTCAAATAATGTTCCTGTGTTTGTATTCAATATTTTTTAATAAAAAGTTCTAGTGCTTTGACCTAGGTACAGTGTCACAAAAGTCATCTTATCTGGCCACTGCCTGTGTGCTCTCTTCTTATCCAACAATTCTCAACTTATTTTTATTCCCCACAGAACAATTTTAACAGGGATAGAGAATATCTTTCAATTTCAGAACTGTATGTAACACTGAGTTTGGAATAATCTCCAGGGAGGTGGAAGCTGTGTATTTGAATTTCCTCAGAAATAGGAAGGAACTTAAACTGAAAAAAAGGAAAACAATATTGCTAACATTATATAAAAGAAAGGCAATCCTGTCTTGGCTACTGTTTTAGAAGGAAGCAAATATTGTGTTTTCATTTTGGAAGAAGCCCTAAATGGCTGGCAAAAGTCATATGCCTTTTGGAAGACCTGGGAGATCCAGCCCTGAAGGCAGCTCCTGTGAACAATTCCTTGTCTCAGGACTGTTGTGCTGCAGTCAGTTTAACCTGAGCCAACTTACTACTCCTTAAACTGGAATGATACTCAGGTTACACAGAATAGCAAAACTAGATTTGTTAGAACAGTATAAAAAAGTCATGGATCTGTTTGAGTGGGTCCACAGGGAGGGTCACAAAAATTATCAGAGGGATGGAACACCTCTCCTGTGAGGACAGGCTGAGAGAGTCGGGTTTGTTCAGCCTAGACAATGAAAGCTCCAGGGATACATTACTGCTGCATTTCAATATTTAAAGGGATCTTATAAGATGTAGGGTATGTAGCTATAGGACAAGGGGTAATGGATTTAAACTGAAAGAGAGGAGATTCAGACTCGATATAAGGAAGAAATTTTTTTATGATGAGGGTGGTGAAAAAACAGAACAAGTTGTCCAGAGAGGTGGTAGATGTCCCATCCATGGAAATGCTCAAGGTCAGGTTGGACAGTCCTCTGAGCAACCTGATCTAGTTGAAGATGTCCCTGCTAATTGCAGAGGGGTTGGACTAGGTGACCTTTGAGGGTCCCTTCCAACCCAAACTGTTCTATGATTCTATGATGACAAGCAGGTGCCTTTGGCCTGAAAATAGAGAAATCTTGGGTGTAACTAAAAAGTTATTAAAATTGGAGGTAGGCATACTAAACATTTTGCTGCTGCAAAATCAGGCAAAATCTGATTTTTAAAAGGAAGAAAAAATTCCATGGGCTCTCCCTCATGGGAGCTACCCACTGGCAGCTCCTTTTAAGAAGTTGCACTCTTTCCACATTAGAGCTGCCAGAGATTTCTGGATTACATAGTCTAGACTTCCACCTGTTTTTCACACCTCACTAAACTACTGGTTATTAATGACATAGAAAATTGTCAGAAGATATTCACAGAAAGCATTAGGCCTGGAATAGAGTAGGTGTCTGTATAGGTATATGCATGCAATCTCAGAGTTGTTTAAGCATGGCCCAGAGCAAGACCACACACAGGCAACCACTTGTCCTGCTATTGCTTGCTGTGTTGGTGAAGACGATCGCTGTGGTCACATGTTCCTTCATACCACTGCCATTCTGCTCTGGTAAGAATGCATTAGATTTATCTCCTGGAATGGTCTTCATGTCTTGCTGATCACAGCTGAATTTGCCTGCCTCTGTCTGAAATTCATCAGTCCCCTCTGCAGTGTTGGTTCCTTGTCACTGAGCTCAAAACCACCAGTGATTCCCCAGATCCTGCTCAGCCACTAAGGTAGCAACTTCCTTCCCTTTTGCACCAGCCTGGGGTGCAGGTACAATTGACATCCAGATCAGCTTCACCATGACTCTTCACTGCCTTTATAAGTTTTATTTTGTCTGAATTGTCTTGCAAAATAGCTATACTGCAGGCAGGTTCTTTCCTCAAATATTTGAAAGCCTGTGAATGCTTACTGCTAGCCCTGCAGTCCTGATAATCAAGTGTGAGGAGCAATCATCACAGTTTCTCAGTACCTTTTCTTGCCTAATTTTATTGTGTCCCTCTCAAACCACAACCTCATATTCCACTGCATAAAAGCCTCATATACAAGACCCATGGCAGGTGTCCTCCATAGCACTACTACTAAACATTTTAGTCATACACAAATTGTGTTTTGAAGCAAAGAGCACTATTTCATTTAAGTGTGCATGGTTGTACTATAAGAAAAAGCTAACTGCTTTGAAAAAATGAAAGGTAGCAGAGAAAATCCCTGGTACACTTATTCTCCCTCTTTTCTGTATTAAAGTAGGAAAATTATACCTTTTTTTTTTTTTTTCCCCTCAAAAATCTATTACAAGAAATTTTCTATTCTGGAGCATGAGGTATTTCAGAGCTAGAAATATTAGATCTGTTCCAGTAGAGATCTAGATTCTTGGTTTTGCAGCAACATGTACCAATGTTTCTCTTAGGCAAATTGCTGGTGGTTAAATCTTGAATGTGCTAAAGAAGAAAAAAAAAAAAAAGAAAGAAAGAGAAGAGAAAAGGCAGACAGAATTTAGAAGGAGAAGGATGTTGGAAAATAACACATTTTAAACCCTACAGTATGTTCTGAAATATCTCTAAAACAGAGCCTAATGTAAATACATGATAGGCCATGTTGTAAAAAGGTTTTATTGTATTCATAACAAGGTGCTGCTAAGCACATTCTTGGCACTATATAAATAATAAATAGTGATAGCAAAACTCACTCATGACTTCACCATATGTGAGCGATTCAGCCAGTACAACCTAATGCCAATAAAATCTTTATATCTCCACATGCCATCATGTATTCTTTTGACATATTGTGTCAACATTTTCAAACAATTACTAAAACATTGATCAGACCACTATACACTGGATGTTTTAAAATCTCTGACATCTGGAAAATTAAGTTTCTAAGAAAATAAATTTTTTGAAGGTTTCAGAAAGTCATAGGGAACTTGCTTACTGAAAAGTCAGGCTGGAAAAGGATAAGCAGAATGCATAGAGTGTCAGTGGAAAGTGAAATTATTTCACTTGGTTTAATGTGAAAAACATAGAGAAAGAACTTAAGTTCTTTTAAAAAATGGGAACTCTGTGATCACATTAAAAAAAAATTGCAAACAGTAGGTAAAGGAAAAAAACCCACATGATTTTGATTTTGTGAATTATACAATGACTCAGTCAAATAATGTTCATTAGACTTGCAACAGCTCCTTTTCTTCTCTTGCTTTCCCCCATACTTTCTATGTTCTTGCCTTCCAGGAAACAGTTGAGGTATTTTAGTCCATTCAAACCCATGGGCTCTTTATAAAATGAAAGCTGTTGGCCTTTTGTATCCTGCTTTTTCTGAGCACTTATTTTTTTCAGGTTTTAGGTTTCAGGCTTTTCTGTCTTCATGGTCTGAGTTAGAATGATGAAATGGTTTCTTTTCTTCAGGGTTTGCCAGATGAAAGCATTACTGCATATGATAGCACCCTCTCTAATCTAAATATATCTTACAGTTGTATGCTGGAGGTATTGCTAACAAAGCTTCAGCGCTGCTAGGTAGCCTTTTTAACAGCAAAATGCATACCCGTACTCTACACTAAATATGTTTCTGTGAAAACAGATCAGCTGCTTGCTCAATCTCCTTCTGAAGGAAGAAAAAATGAGAAATTAAATATGACACAAAGGTTGAAGTGCAACAATACAACAGTTCAGATAAAATCCTCAAAAACTTGACTTAAAGGTATAAAGTTTATTAAACTAGATGATACGTCTGTAACTAGGTCTCTGACATAAGCCAATTTTGCTGCTTAGAAGAAGTGAAAAATTCTCATGAAACACATCTTTCCTTCAGGCTGCCATGATGTAGTCATCTGTTTTTTTTACACATGCCTACAGATTTTTAGGACTTTCAAAACAACTTTACCACCATGCTGGACTTTTAATAATTGGGAAAAATTATTCAATTTTTTTTTTTTTTTTTAATAGCAAAGAATTAATAGCTCTTCCTCATTAAATGTGCACTGCTCTAACAATACTCCTCCCCAAATACTCAGCCCTGTCGAAAATTACTAGCCCACTGGCAACTATTCATCTGATGAGCAAAAGAAATTAGCACTTCTTCATCTGGCAGCTGGCACCTAAGGATGAACAGCCTCATTGTGTACAGAAAGCAACCTCCTTTCTTTGGGCACCCAACACTGAATTTTATGAGATATCTTACAGTAATTTCAGGACATGAGGGCTGTTTTTGTATTGATAAATTAAATGGAGCTGGGAAAGCAAAACACAGTCTTCCGACCTGTTAATGTTAGAACAGGCCCCAACATGGTTTTGAGCTGAGCCAGTTAGTATTCTTCCAAATCCATAGGCAAGGTATGAGGATTAGCATCAGAAGGGACCTGTTACCGAGGTTGGATGCAGCTACCCAGTTTCGGAATTGAAGAGTTTAGCTGTAGGGTTGTGACCAGATTGATCACTTGGCTGCAAGACCAGAAAACATTTACAGGTACTATTCAAATTACTAGCATGGGTGTAACAACAAAGACAAGCTTTCAATAGGTGCAAGGGCTAGAAATGTAATTGTCTGAGCATTGTAAACTTAATACTAAGCTGCCACAGAAATCAAAGGTAAGTAGATATCTAATTCAATGAGTCCAGCAATCATGTGCTTAGCTTTAAGTATATTCTTAAATCTCATGACTTCAGATTTAACACGTACATAGACACCAGGTTCAGTAGTAGATCAGAGGTGCATACATTATTTAACTGTACTTTCTTTTAAGACACTAGGTGACAAACACCAAAATTTCAAGTACTCCGTTTACTTAGTCCGTTCTCAGTAAATGATTAGTGAGTTAATTACCAAAGAGGTATAGGTACCAAACAATCTTCTGTCAACAGGATATAGAGATATTTAATAAATATACCATACTTAGATTATTTCTTGTTAATTTTCCTACCAGCCAAAAGAGATTTATTTTTAAAGATGTTTGTCATGTCCTGATATAGTACCAAGGTGTGCAACTCAAGAAAGAAAAACAATTTCAAATAAAAGGAATATTTATATGATTCTAGGGCTGATGGAGATTAGGAGAGGAGTGAAGGACTTACAGAAGATAAACAGAGCTAATGATTTTTTGTGACAGTGATGAGCCATCTTACCTGCAGAAAGAGCTATAACATATACTGCAAAAGATGATGTTTTATCTCTATATAGTCTTACTGGGTTTTTGTTGCATGCTTATTTCTCCAACAGTGCGACATACAGAAAGTGAACAAATTTGGGCAGCATAAAAATTCCTTAAATATCTCCAACTAAGTTGGTAACATTTATTTTATGTACAGGGATTTGGGAAGAAGAGGTTAGTTATTATCTTACTATGTTGCAGGCATTTGTTGTCTATCAGGACAATAAGCAACAGAAGTTTTCTCCTAGGCAATTAAGTTCTTTCATACTGGCTAGCAGTTAATTATTCATTTGTATGCTAATTTATATAATTAATGTCAACTGAAAATTAAAAATGACCATTTATTCCACTGGAAAAATCCTTGACCCGAGGAGAAGAAGACATTTACTAAGATGCCTTTAGAAATCAACTGTGGGCCAAGAGCCTTACTGCCTGCATGAGATACAAATTAGCAGATGATTTCTAAAGTGTGGGTAATACAACTTTACTGTAGAAGATTTTACACGGAAATGTCAGCTTATTATTTGCATTTCCTTTTTTACTGATGGTATGATAAAAGAGACAATTCTTATAGGCAAGTTCATGAAGCAGATATTGCTTTTCCAATCCACAAGATGAAACTTTACATGTTGGAAATTTACTTGAAAATGTTAAAAGTTTTCATTTAGTTAAGGTTAAATTTAAGAAGTGGGCACTGCTGCTGATTAGAAAACAGGTTCCACCTTGAGAAAACTACTGATGTATCTGAAGAAATTCCCACCAAGACACTAGAGAAGAAGTTCCTGTCTAAATTAGAAGTCGTCACACATCAAAATCTCATATGGAAGAAAGTCATTAGCCACAGTCCCTCAGACAACAAAGCAGGAAGACCTGAGAGATGCTGGGAGTAGTAAACAGGCAGAAGAAGACTAAATATTGAAAAGATATATGAACCAAATGCCTGAATTATTTAGATCAGATTTTTTTTTTTCTATTTTTGACACATTTGCATCTGAATTTCACCCTGTTTAAATGCTTTCAGCATACAATGTTTAACTAAAACATTTTGAGCTGGAAAATTAGAACATTTTGTTTGCAAAAGGTCAAAATATTCTGGCAACTTTGAATATATACTAAGTGTCAAAATCAACCTTTTCTGCATGTTTATATTTTGATTAAGTATTTTGATGATTATTTTTTACCTGAGAAAATACAAATTAAAGCACATCTGAGGACTTCGACTATGAGCAATTCTTGCTCAGCTAGTGATATGCCTGTAGTGAACAAGTGAGAAAAACTACATCTAAATCTGACATGGTCAAATGTCTTGACCATGTAGAAAAAGCACTTGTGTGGGTGGTACAGGCCACCAGTCCTGCAGTCTGCAGTCCTTCCCACAGAAGGAACTTTTTGGGAAGGTGACAGGGACTCCCCAGGCATCCTGTGGCTCAGTTGTAGGATGGCACCCTGCTGTCTGCAGAGCCAACTTGCTTCTTTCCCCCACTGAGGGTTTGCATTGTCTGCATCCCAGTGTGCCTGGGTTCCACCTGTGCCAGGTAAGCCCAGGAAAGGCACTTGTCTCAAGGGCCTGAGGTTGCCAGGCCTGACCCCAGGGACAATAGGGTGCAATCCCCATGAGATGCGCACCTCTCCCAAGGGGGTATGCGGCCCCCAGACCCCACACCTGTGTGGGCTTGGGTGAATTGCCAGTCCATTGCTGGACTGCTCCACCTTCTTATCACCAGATGGACATAATGGACATATTACACAGAGTCTTTTGTTGATTTATGTTATCTGTCTTCTCTTAAAATTTCTAGTAAAAGAATGCCATAGAATAGTGTCAAAAATGTAATAGCATCTTTTTTTCTGGTATATTTCTTGCTTACAAATTTTTTTTCAAACCTTCGCTCTCTTTTTGGAAGGCTGCAATCTATAGCCAAAGTCTTTCTACTCACCTTCCTTTATTGAAACATCTTTTTTTTTATGTTGGAAAAGCTCTTACTTGGCTTTTACTCTTAATAGAGGCCTAGTTAGGATCAAGTACTACTGTTAGGGAAGGCTGATTTGTATTCTGAAGAAAAGGCAAGTTAAACTTTGTCTATTTTCCATTCCCTTTTCTGTCAGCCTATAATTGTCTCCTCCTCAGATATGTTTCTATTTACTTCACCTCCACATAGTGTACTCAGTCTCCTTTCCCTGGATTTTTCTCTGCATTCCCTGTATTACTGAACAGAACATATACGTGTCCCTGTTTCATAGATCTTTCTTTACAGCTCTTAAGAAGCTAGAGTCCTCGGTGACCATCCTTAGGAGCTGGCATATCACTAAGGCAAAACATCCTTTGGTGTAACCAAGTATTCCTGAGCAGCATGTCATTGTTAGATTATAAAAGTGGCTTTTCCCAGGATGCAGTATGCCTTTGAAAACAGCCAGCTCTGCAGACCCAGACATTGATTAGGTGCATGTTTTACATCCACTGTGGAAAAAAATTGGCACTGCACTGTCTCTCTCTCTCTCTCTCTCTATATATATATGTGTGTGAATATAAAGTGCATGTAATTATTTATGTATTTATACGCATATTATACACAAAAATACATAAGCCTCAAAAAGATGAACTTGACAAAAACACTAGGGGTCCTTCTTAGCAGCAAAGCATTCAGAGCATTGAAAAGAACAGAGCCAATTTCTGAGACAAATTTAGCTTTTACTGGAAATGCCTTTTCTTGAGAAGGGAGAAGGAATGGAAAATAGAAGGGGAAAAAAAATAATTTATGGCTTGCTCTTTAAAACCTTTCTGGACCAACTTCACTTTTGTATTTTTTGTCACCTTTCCGCTCTGAAATGGAGACTGGGCTAAGCAGCGTTAGGGCTCATCTATCCTCTCTTGAACTTCCCTGCTGAATTTGCAGGCATCAGCACAAAAGAACCCAAATCCAGCTTGAACCTGGATCTCAGAGAGGGGTGGGGACCTGCCAAGACCAAAGTCAGAGCTCAAGCCTCAATAGTCCTGTAAGAATGTGGTTGAGAAAGGGAAAGGAGATTCATTCCTAACAAACGCAGTTTGAAATATATACTTCGAGACTTAAATGAATAGGTTTTTAGTTACAGTGTGGTGCAGAGAAGAGTAGATGTGGAACAACTGCTTACACAGACATAAAACAGTCTCTCGTTCTCTCACACTCTCTGGGTCCCTTAGGATGTGGTTGGGCAGATGGATATACACATGTGCAGAGGAATCCTCAATAAAAAAGCCTAGGAAGACAGACAGAAGTTCTGTAACAGAAATGTAATTAAAGCCTCTAGTAGTGAGACCAAGAGCTTCTAATTGCACATTTGCTGGCCATGTTGTTTACACCAATTACAGGTTTACTGCTTTAAACATATTTTTTTTCAAAAATATCTTCCCAAGTGTATTCTTACAGGCATTAGTAGTCCCATCATTTTTATATAAACTAAAAGCTTTTAATTCATTTTAAATGTGGTAAATCTTATTAAGATTGCAGTAGATTGTTTTCAAATATAGCATTTGGCAGTAGATAGTGTTGTGACTACTTTTTCCAGTACCCTTACCATTACGCTGTGTATGTTGTATCTTGTGTTTCCCAAAAATATTTGTGAATAACAAGAAGCTCCAAAATACAATACTGGATGAAGTTTGTGTGGTCTCTACAGCATATTTGTACCTATGCAGTGAATTGATACAGTGTTTGCAACTATGAAACATGTACAAGGCTATGAAAAGTTACAAAGACAGCATTTTCAAGAATTCTTGAGGTCAGTTACATGCTTGCTATTTTCCCACTGGATTTCAATGGGAATTGCAGATGTGGTTCTCTTCAGTATTTTAAGAAATGTCATCTAAGACCTGTTATGAACTACATTGCAGTTACATTGTATCTAATTAGACTTCTAAATGAGCACAAGTTCTGTACAGTACCATATATTTTCCTCAAGGTTTCTGAAATCTCAGTAAATCCCAACTAAAAGACCTAGACTGCCAACTATAAGGATTACCTCAAGTCTCCCGACATAACTAGCTTCTTCCATTTCTGTGATTCTGATAGAGTCATAGATTAAGAGTGAAGCAAAGACACCTGAACCTGACTCACTATGTGGTAGTGTCAAAAACTTGCATTTACCACACATTTCTGTTTCTATCTAGAAAAGTTGGTCATGAGGAAAACGAAAATTGAAACTGATAAAATTGTCCTTTTTTCTGGCAATAGTAGACATCTGGCTGTCCAGGATATAGCACACCTGTAGAGAATCTATGTCTATGGGACATATCAAACCAGTCATATATGTGTAGATATATCCTATTACACATATGCAGCTTGTGTAACAAAACTGAACCCTATGCATCTGATTAGCTGATGCATGCAGGTCCTGTGTATCCTTGGTACATGAAATGCAGAATCAGTAAGTGTGCAGGCTAACTGCATATATCTAGGCTGTATGAGAATAACTGAGCACATGCAGTTCAGTCTGCAACTACAGCAGATGTGTTGCATATCTGTTGCACTGAACGCTGAGCATACATCTATGTTAGTAATTAAATATGCTGTTCTTTGGCAGTGAGATAACTGATACGGAGTGGTCCACATCTATATTATTAAACTGTCTTATCCTCCCAAAGAGATCAGTGGTACCCAAACTAATCAGCAGGAATAGTTCACAACTAATTCATAGCCGGGTCCTGAACTGTGTGCGTGGGACTTGTTGAGAGACCATTAATTCCACTTGGTCAAACCCATAACAAGGATCATTCTAATAATTTAACAGTATAGATGAATGACTTCCCATGTCCATATCTGTGTCTTGGCCCTTTTAAATTTATGGTGCAACTCAAATGCACTAAATCGTACACATGCACACACTTCTGTTCTGGAAATCTCTAGAAATAATCTGACAGTTACTAAAGACAAAATAACACAGTAACAGGAAAACACAAGAATCTAGAAAATCATAAGGCAGGGTGGCAGCAAAGCTAAGAGTTGCCAGTTGCAGAAGTAAGGTCCCAGTCTCTTTTTTAAAATGGTAGACCATACAGCCCTTCACCTCTCCCTTTTTCCTTGAGTGAATGCAAAAATCATCAAGATTCATTTCCATCTCATGTTATTCAGAGGTACAGCAATTAAGAAGGAGGCCAGCTAACCCCGTTTAGTATTGTACCAGAACATAAAAGTGGTTTCATAAATATCTTTCTAATAAAAAAAGTTACAGAAAACCAGTGAGAAAAAAATATTCCTTGGTGTCCTTCCACTCAGCCTCATAAACAACACACAGTTAAAAGCTTTATTTGGTAATAGGATTGAGCCTCTAAACTCATCCTTCCAAAACCAGTGCTTGGAACTACAAGTAGATGAACGTTTTAGAACTGAACTGTGGATAAGTTCCAACATCAAGCAAAAAACACTGAAAATGTCCTACAATTAGATTTTGACAACTCAGATGGAAACATGTAAACTGTTACCAACTACAAGAAACACTGTGAAGTACAAAGGTGTTAATAAAACTGAGATTCCTTTTGGTTTGCCAGAACAATTGACAGAGAAACTTAAAATCAGCAACATCTATGCTGAAGATCCACTTGTTTATTAATAAGTAATTATGTATATAATTTGTTGATTATTCAGCTGTCTGTCTATTCATCTATCTGTTGATTTTTTTTTGAGTTAGTGGGCCGTCACTGAATGCACTTAAATACAGCAGTTGTCTAGCCAATGACTATGCATGACGTGGCCAAAATATGGAGGTGTCTAACTGGAGATTAGCTACAGCATGAGCTGTCTCTCTTCTTTATGGGTCTGCCCTAGACAGTATTGTAACTAGTAGGAAAGGTCTGAGATGAACACCTTTTGAGCCGTTTAAAGGACCCAAGCCTGATTCTCACAGAACAACATCTACAGTTATGTTTCTTGCTATAAGAAGTTATTTTCAAGCAGCTGGCAAGCCACATAGCTCACAGTGGGACAGACCTACTGGTGTCAGCAGCTGCTGCTACAGGACATTGACCACCACTAGCTGATACCCAGGCTGGGACTTCACATGGTACAAGAAGCCTGTGGATCCGAGGCAGCCGCTGACTTGTTTTGTTGCTTGTAGTCTGACAGAAACAGCCACAATCTGCCTCACTCAAGCAAGAAGAAACACAGGCACAGCTGCTCTGACATCAGAGGTTGTACCCTGGTTTCTACCTGGAGAACAGTGTCAGGACCTGGCAGAATGTCCAGTTGTCCTAGTATCTATACCAGGAGACTCAGCCTTGAGCAACATGCGACACTGGAGTCCACCCATTGCCTTAACAGAGCCTTTTCAGTTTTCTTCTGTGCAGCACAGAGCAGGATCTAGCAGGATGGGACATAACTTCATCTGGGAGTTTTTGGGGCTTCAGTCATCATCATGAGATACTATTTATCAAATGAGTCAACATCCGGAGTTATCACTTAGAGCCTGAGGAAACTTTAGCATTAAAAAGATTTATGCCAGAGAACATATGATTTGGTTTACAATACGCTGTTTTATCTGATAAATATAAATGCAGAGCAGTTGTCAAGAGAAGAGTAACAAGGAGCAAAAACACTGCAACAACACTGTTTTCATTTAGTTCACCTTTAAGTTTGCTAAATATCTGGAAAGAATTCCCACATACATTTATCCCAAGCATGTAAAAATCTTTGTCATCACTAGAGAGGATTTTGCAGGATTTGCCTGAGGTTTCTTAGAGGACTTCTGCCTCCATGAAACATTAAGGTTCCAAGTACTTCTAAACAGTTTCAAATTCCAGACGATTAGCTGGATAATGAAGCAGTCTTCAGTGTCATTCTTGCATGTTTTAACATGGTAAAAAAGAGTGAAACACAGTGAGATTTCTGAACCAACCCTTTGTGTGATATCATGGAGCAAAACCAACAGAAGATTTAGGAACAAAAAGGTTAAAAATCCTTTTAGCTCAAGAGTACTTTGTAGACAGATTAAATTCAAAATACAGAGAGTAGTTTACAACTTTAGCTAATGAAAGAATATACCTGTTCTCCATGCATTGTTGTGCAAACACAGCTGGAAGGAGAAGCAGTTCTCCTTTAGAAGAGAAAAGACACCCTGGTTTGGCAGGGGATTTCCCAACCAAGAACAGCTGAAATGAGTCTGCCTGAATAAGCCATGACTGTAGCAATTAGTGACTAATACAGATCATGTCAACAGCTGGCAGTGATAATTCTGCTCAAAGGTTTTATTTATAATCCCTGCATCTGATATTGTCCAGTGTTCTCTCAACAGCAGTAAGAAGAGGGTTTGTAAACAACCATACTGAAAAGTAAAGTTACACTGCAATGGATTCCTTTCCTTGCTTTGTAATTCTGATCCATTTTATACAGTTTTATTTCACTTGATCTTACAAGCTATACCCCTCTAAATGAAAATCCTATACATTTAGAGGAATTTTCCTCACTTACTGCCAGTGGCCTGTCTCTAGCTTACAAGGATTTATGAAAGTTAGATTCTTGAATGTTTCCTGGCAACAAAAATTTCAGGTATCGGCATAGATGTGATCTATGATTCTTAAAAATCTTCTGTGTAATGGTAAATGGTTTTCCACATTTGCACATCTGAGACTAAAATTTATGGTTGTCGGTCTCCTCAGAAAGCATTATTTTATACGGTCAGAACTGAGTAACGTGTGAATCATATCCACTGATTGATGTTTAGTTTAAGTTAATTTAATAGAATTGCTGATTACCAAAATCTTATGTTAGAATTAGAGATGATCCCAAGCTCTCTACCATGAAACAGGTCCAGTACTGGTTATCTCACTGTAAAGAGACAGTGAAGTTCAGATTTACTCTGGGTTTCAGTTGTCGTAATCATTACTTTTCCAAATCTGGATATCCATTTGAGCTTCTCCATCTGGAGTGTTATAACTTGCCATCAGATCTGTTTACAGGGAACATTTCTGTTGTCTTTTCTAAGGGATCAGAATCTACAACCTCTTATTAGCCTGGACTGCTCTGATGAGGTGAAAATTCTTTTCACAAAATAACTGAATCACTTGTTTTAAAACACAGGTAATAGTAATATCAGCGAGTATCAGAAAAGTATCAAACAAGTGATTGAAATATCAGTGTGTTGTGTAGGAGTGTAAGCAGAGATCTGAGATATGTGAATGTAACCACCTGAAAAATGAACAGCAAAGAGACAAAGGAATAGGATTAGACTAAAATATTTCATACCTCCGTAGAGGACAACCATTACGGTGAGTATTGCATTTTTTGAACCACTTCAATAGAAAAATACATTTGGGCCAGAACAGAACACAGAGCCAACTAGGAATTTTGCTGAATAGAAAAGACTATGAAATCATACACAATCAACATCAGTGCAGGGTATTTAATATTTGTCTAAGCAGTTTACCAAATTACCAAGTAAATGTTTCTTTATTAAAGTTTGCTTGGTTTTTCATATCACACATATTTGAATTGTAAATGATAATCAAAAAAGAAAATCAAAATAAAAATAAAAAAAAAAATAATTAAGCAACCTGATTCCATATTTGGAATTGTATTTGCTTCTAAATAATATTAATAAATCCTCCTCCTGTTTTTTAGCTTCCTCCTGTTGATTGTTATTAAAATTTTTCTCTGGGGGTTAGCTGATCCATTCATACCTCCGATAGATTGTAAATTAGCACACAGTATCCTAGAGTACATTCTCCCTGGCACTGCTGGGGACCATGGCAATATGTACAGCCTTTTTGAAAAAGATATTCCCTTTAATCACATCATCCACACTCCTACTATCCCTCTGGCCATTCCTCTACTTTCTAAATTATGTTATTAGTAGAGAGCAAATAAAGAATAGGGGCCTAGCTCAACATCTGTATGAAGATATACACCTGTACAAACATGCCTACCCTTCTATCCTTCATTCCATTTAATGTAAGCAGTTTAAATCCATAATGTAGTCAGGACTAGAGGAACATTCTGTGATCTGTTTATCAGTTGGCACTGTTTTGATCCTGGTACCATATAAAAACACTAAGAAAGCATTAATTTCTGGAGGAATTAGGTATGCTTGCCTAGAAGAGGCTCAGTATTGCTAGGCTGCAGGAGTAATAAGGGTACAGTAAATTTTGTGTTCTGCAGTCATTTGGAAGAGTCAACATGTATTTTTGGAGCAGTTGAATGTATTAATAGTCCAATTACAGATATAAATATTTTGTATAACTTTTGAAAATTCCCCATTTACTTCTCTCTGCATTGTATCTGTCAAACTAAGGATTTAAGACACTGTAAGGTCATTCATTTAAATCTGAAACACAGGTGTACATTTCATTGTGTCTGCATCATGCTCACTATTCACCAAAGAAAGAGCTTCCCTCAATTTCATTTTATGATCATGTCTGGCTGGGATGGAGTTAACCTTCTTCATAGCAGCCTGTATGGTGCTGTGTTTTGTATTTTTGACTAAAACTGTTGATACCAGAGCAGTGCTTTGCCTGTTGCTGTGCGGTTCTTTCACAGCATCATGGCTTTCTCTTTTTCCAACTCTGCTCCCCAATGAGTAGGTTTGGGGAGTACAAGAAGTTGAGAGGTGATGCAACCAGGACAGCTGGCCCTAATTGACCAAAGTGATAACCCATACCATATAACACCATGCTCAGTAATTTCTCAGTAATAAAACAAAGCAGGGAGAGTTTGGGATGGTAGCCATTGCTTGACAACTGTCTGGGCATCAGTTTCCTTGTGGAAGGTGATGAATGATTGCCTTTGCATCACTTGTTTTGTTTTTTCTTTCTTCTTCCTCTTTGCTTACTAAACTATCTTTATCTCAACCCACATATTTTCTTAATTGTGCTCTTTCTATTCTTTCTCCTGTCCTGCTGGGGGAGGAGGGAGGGAGGGAGGAGAGAGGGAGGGAGGGAGTGGCTGAGTGGAGCTTAGGTGCCTACTAGAATTAATCCACAACAGATTCTTAAAATGTTCATGCCACCTGACTTGAGTTACCAATAGATATGGTTCAGATAGTGAGGCTAACCTAAGCTTTTCTTCTCAGCTCCCTCTAAGATCAATTGAGAGGTACAGGTGAGGATTCAGCTCACTTATTTCAGACAGCCTTCTCCAAAGGGCTGACTTACTGTCTTTGTTAGTCCTTTTCCTCTTATTGACTGAAGAAGGAACCTAGAAATTTCCTCTGGTGCTGATGTTATTGAAACCAGAGGATCAGTGTGGAGTTGGCATGGGCAAACCATTTAGTATTCACTTCACTACTTGGCCAGGTTTTGGATCCCCAGCCTTTGATTGCCCAAACAGAATTATGCACGCACTAATATATACAGGTGTTGATATACATGTACTGTGTTTCTCAGACAAGAGTCCAAGGACAGAACTCCAGGGAGAATTGTCTCACCTTTCCTGTAAGGTTTGTGTACCAAAGCCACCAAAGGGCTTTCAGTCTCTAGAACAAAAGAGAAAATCTTTTAAAAAATAAAACATTTCAGCCTGCTGAGTGAAACAGATTAAAATCAAATGTTTGTAAATAAAGCCCTCCTCTAACTCGGCATATTTTCACAGCATGAGTCCTTCTCTCCAGCTTTGGTCTCCAGTCCAGCAACTTTCTGTAGCTTGTTCCATTGCAACAACTTTTGGAGAAGCTCTGTTGGGTCTTTGGGTGGGCTCCCTGCTGCAAGCTGGCATGCAGCTACCCTCAGGAGCCCTGTGGGCCCTGGCAGTACTGCAAGCTCACTGCCTGCTGCAGCAGACTCTGGAAGCTTGGACTCCGAATGCCCTCTCTTAGCTCTGTGTCTGCTCTCAGAAAAGAAGCAATAGTCCCATTTGTCCAGTGAACTGGGGCTGAACCTCTGTCAGAAGCATGTAGTCTTCTATGTTAGTCCAAGACCATGTCATTTTAGAAAAGTACAATATCCTGTTCACACTAAAATGTGAGCAGACACATGAAACAGCCCTTCCATAAGAACCAGACCTGCCAAGCATTTTTTCTGAACATGAGTACTAAATCTGATGTACACAGGAGGCATTTAACTTCCGATGCATGTGCAGACCACATGAGAAGAGGATGTTCAAGGGGTTTAGCCAACACATCCTGGAACCTGTGCAGTTGCACGGTGCTGGGCTGGCTGCATACATCAATCCACGCAGGAGCAGTGCTTCCAACCAAAGCACGCAGCAGTCTGAAATCTTGGATGTATGACTGAGAGCATGCCTAGTGTCTCCAGGTGAACATCAGCTTAGTATAATAATCTGCCCTGCAAAGGCTACCAGTCAGCCTAAGTATGTATTACATTTCCTCAAGGTCCACTTTAAAAGAGACTCAAAGTGAAAAATAAATATACCCAGGAAAATCTGGACACTTGGTAGGCATGCCCAAGTTGGGTTCTGTGGTGTCACAGCTCCTTTGGGAGCAGTACCATGGTAGCCTGTTGAAACGTTAAGGAGACCTGTCTACATGGGGTTCAAACACAGGAGGGACCTCAGTGTAAACAGTCATTTGATAAAAGTTGTGAAAGGAACAACAGAAAGAGATGTGTTGCCAAGCACAATTCTGAGTTGCAAAGGGAAGTTATGGAAACATGAGGTAAAATATTATTTTTGGATATTGGAGAGTGAATAGTATGGAAGATTTTTGAATTCACTTTTATTTGTTTTGCGGCTTGTTTGATTAGGACAGATAGGATTTGGATTTTGTTTTGTATTTTAAATTCTTACCACATTTTTTGGCTTTTAGACATGAAACATCATGGAAGTAAAATTAGGTTGAAACAATTACTTTGATATTCTAAGAACCATTCTTTTCTTACTTCCCTTTCTTTCCTTCGCAACACACCAATGTTAAAATCTCAGCACTGATTGTGGAATATAAAACAGTATCCTCAGACTGTACAAGAATATCTCTTGGATATTTTGGATTGTAAGTGCATACACAGGAAGAAAACTAGGGACATGCCGAACTTCAAAAGAAAAATGACTGCTGAGTAGGAAAAAGATTTTAAAAAATATTTGTCCTCTGCATTGCTGCTGTGCCTCTGGTGCTCACCAATAACCTTCCAGAGTGGCAATCTCAAAACCACCTTTATGAGGGGCCCAAACAATGCTAAACCTGCTACTCACGTTCCAAAATGAAACATCATAGTGCATTTACAAAAGGATCTCCTTCCCTGCAAAGTAAAAATCAGGTTGTAAGTATGAGTACCTTATATTCACTGAAAATGTCATGCTTTTTTGGCCCACATTTCTGACCCAAATCCCCAAGAAACTGATGTTATAAGCAGCTCTCTGCTTTGTTCTTGTACATGCCATTGTTGAGACTTTCAGATTTTTTTTCTTACCAGAGATAATGCTGGTAAAATATGTGAATCCAGAGTAAAATTTCTGTCCTCAGAATTACTATATCTGGTACTGTGGAAGAAAATAATTCATTTTTTCTCTTGGAACATAGATTTTTACCATATGCAGAGCAGCTCTTTTTCATTGTTCCTGCTTTGATTTCTGTGCTTCAGACAGTTCCCATACTGGAGAGCTCCTGGAAATAATTTTGGAGTCAGAAATTCTTTCTGTGTAAAAAATTTGAGACTTCCTGCAGCTGTGGGAAATGAGCCAGCAGACAGGAGATTTGGATATTCTTGCCAACTCCTGCACAGTGCATGGCAGCAGAAAGGCCCATAATATCATCAAAGTTCGATTGTGGAGGTTTTCCACTTGAGAAACAAGGCAGCAGTGAGTGTTAAATACTAGAACAGAAATAAAAATAAAAATAAAAATATCACCTGGTTATTCAGGACAGCTATGTAAATAGCTTTTTCACAATTATTTCCATGAAGAAGAAACAACATCAGGCATGGCACCTGGCCCATTTACTCCTCTGTCTGGCACATCTTTTCCCCCTACTCACCCCATATCCTGGACCTGGACCACACATAAGGGCTTCATCAGACTAGAGAGTGTCCAGAAAAGGTCTACGAAGTTGGTGAAGGGTTTGGAGAGGTAGCCATATGGGGAGCAGCTAAAGTCAATTGGTTTGTTCAGCCTGGAAAAGAGGAAACTGAGACCTCATTGCGGTCTACAGCTTCCTCACAAGGGGAGGAGGAAGGACAGGCACCGAACAACTCTTCTCTTTAGTGACTAATGACAGAACCCAAGGGAATGGTAGGAAGATGTGCCAGGGGAGGTTTAGGTTGAACATTAGGAAGGGGATGGTGAAGCACTAGGACAAGCTCCCCAAGATGGTATTCACAGCTCCAAGCCTGACAGTATTCAAGAAGAGACTGGACAAGGTCCTCAGACACATGGTGTGAGCTGTGGGGTTGTCATGTGCAGGGACAGGAATTAGACTCGATGATCCTTGTGGGTCCCTTCCAACTCAGGACATTCTATTCTATTCTATTCTATTCTATTCTATTCTATTCTATTCTATTCTATTCTATTCTATTCTATTCTATGATGGTACCACATAAGCATCCTGAGTCCTTGCTCCAGATGTAAGGGACAGCTGCTCCCAGAATGGTTCCTGCCAGAACAACCTCAGGGGAACACGCTCTGCTCTAGAGATGGGAAAATACACCAACTGCATTATAATGGGATATCACTTTTATTAGCAAGATAGGAAAAAAACCCTACTCGTCTTATGAGTGAAATTCTAGTCCTAGGGAAAGTCCGGAAGACATTGACATTATCTTCAGTGATGACGGGATTTCATTCCCTGTCTTTATTGTCAAATTTAAAAGCTTTTCAGGTAAATACACTAAAAGCATTGCAAAGAAAATATGAACCACTTGGATCAAATAACCTTTCATGAAGGTTTCAAACTGTTTACTTGCTAGTTTCTGAAACACTATTTTAACAGTTGGGAAACCCACATTTCTCTACTACAACTCCCATTAGCAAAACAACCATGAACTGGTAAATTGGCACCATGCTATTCTGGTTCATCTGGAAATCTTAGCTGAGGCTGCTATTAGTTCAGGAGCCTGTTCACTGTCTGTTGCTTTACACATTCTAGATTTCCCTAAGACATTTGTTTTAAATAAATGTCCAAACTGGACAAAGCCAAGGCCAAGGGTAGTAGTATCCAAGCTGGACACATGTGGCAAGAAAGTCTATGAGGAGAACGGTTAACAGGTAAAAAAAATATACATGTAAAAGGAAAACAAATCATTAGCTATTGGACTAGAGTAGTCATAAAAGCTTCAACAGACATTGCACTGCCATCATGAACTTTTCACTAAGGACTTCAAACACAGGGCTATGGTAAAGTAAGTGAGGACCAAACTCTTGTAGCTGGCTGGATAGAACAGGCAGCTGGACCTTTTCTTTCCTTTTACGGGACCTACTCCAGCCACACTGTACCACAGCTCTTCCCTACTTCTGCTGTGCCACGTCTCATGCTGTCTACCAAATGCTGTGAGAACAACAAACAGAAGAAAACATAAATATTTGTTTCTTGCCTCCTAACAAATTTACAGTGTTTAGCTAAGGTTAAAATGCTTAACCATATGCTTGTCATATGTTTGTTGCTGTGGCTTTGCTTTGTGCTAAAGGATGGTTTTATCCATCTTGCATTTCAGAATTTGATTTAAGGGAGGGAAGGAGACAGTGGTCAAATGTAGGTCATAAGGGACAAATTTCTCCTTTCCTTAAGGGAGGAGAAAATGAAGTGAAATTTAAAAAAATAATAATTCTTGCCTTATGGTACAAAAGCCACGCTTATCACAGGATGGGCTTGCTGGGCCTCAGGAGTACCAGTGAATGTTAACGCTTAACATTTAGCCCTCACCTAAACACTTTCCTAGTACATGCTATTCAGTGCAATACTTTCTGAAGCAAGGTAGGAGCTGACCACACAATTCAGCATCCAAAGACACAGTACCAGAGTGTTTTGGACCAAAGCTGTCTAGTGTATGCTACATCTGTTTAACATCATCTGTGAAGCTTAGGTATAATCTATACAATTTGTAAGGTTTTAGTCTGCTGCTAACACACAGGCTTCTTCATTAGAGATGTACTAGGGTGTCCAAGGGATCCATATGGGGCTTGCAAATATGTTTCACGATGTGCAGAAGATCTGTGCCATGCTGTGGGCATTAAGTGTTCATGTACAAGCAGCTGTATTGATGTTGATGAAGACTAGAAAGTTATTCAACTGACCACTGCTGAGTATCTACCATAGAGTCAGGTTACTTACTCCGTATGGACTCCGTTGACCTTATTGACTGGAGTGCCACTGAGTGCTCAGACATTAGTTTATGAACAGAAAGCTGGAGCTGAATCCCACCCTCACAGAGCATAGTCCAGAGCTATTTACTTAGATCTTTCCGTATTTTAACTCTGCTGTTTTGTCATAGAGATATGGATCTTGTCTTCTACTTAGAAAACAGAGGCAAGACTTCAGTTTTGCAGTCCTGTGCTTTTGGTCACTTCGAGCATTTGTCCACAAATGGATTTCAGCCTCTATGCCTACATGCCACAGCCTGGATTCCTCTGATGAGAACACGTGCCAAGGCTGTGCTGCAAGGTCAGCACTTCCCTGCTGAGGGAACACTGAGTGCCATGACCAAACCCCTGCTACATTCCCTCTTGCTGTCTGAGGTGTATCTTGACGTCTTGTTGTATATAATTAACTTTCTCAGTTACAGTGTTAGCCAGCTGCAGGATTTTTACTCAATGACACATTTAGCTCCCTGCCAAAAGGGCTCTGTTTTTCCTTCTTTGTTTTGTTTTGCTTTAATTTGTTTTGTTTCTCTGTAACAAAGGCAGCCAAACACGTTAGCCTTTCTTTAGGGATTCCTGTGTTCTGTACAATTGTAACATATGCAAATCTTTCTCAGAAGGAACTCTCAAGACCAAGCAACCTCAATTACACACGTTTTTACTTCATGGCTGTGTGAGACTGACTTCCCAGCTTTTGGTGTTCTTGGCCTATGGCCATGGTCCACACTCTTCCAAAACCACTCTCTTCAGCTGTGGGACATACAGCTAGTTTAGATGGTCTCACACTCCCCTGCCACAGGAAATTTCTGCAGTGTTGTTAGAAAATCTCCCTAGCATAGACATTGATAATGCAAACAGTTGGGAATCAAATTTTTAGTTTTACAGAGAAGCATCAAGACAGACTATTCTATTGGCAGAGCTGTACAGCAGTCTCTTTATTTAGATTTCAAGCTTCAGTTGCCTTAGGTGAACTAACTGCTTCTAAACCCCCTAAAGTGACATGTAGGCATGAACAAAGCAGTCTAAGGTACTTTGCTTTATTCTAGTTCTTTGAGAAGTGCTGATAAACACAGAGGTGAGCAGGCAGACACTCAATGACTTGAAGCATGTGGTGAAACCAGATCCATGCCCATCATCCCCTCCATGGGATCTTTCACATGGAACATAACCCACACATACAATTTGCCTGAAGGCTCAGACTTCAGATCTATGAAATGCAGTTACCTGAAATGGAATAGATTTAAGGGCAATAGATGAGCAGGTACTGCACTTACTGGACAAATACCATTTTCCAAAGAACACTTTTAAAACAAATGGGGTATTTCACTAGATAAGATATATATTCACACTTATGTTCTTTACCAGCTTCTTACAAGATAAAGCTATGCAATATGAGTAACATAAAAAATTACTGGTTGTGCTTTAGTCATTGCCAGTGTCTTGCATAAATATTGCAATCCAAGGCACCAGGGAGCTCAGAAAAAAATTTATAGTGCACATGACACCGTGTTGGCAGTGTTGAGAGGACAGAACTTTTATCACAAATATAATTTTTCTTAACATGCAACAACCAGCATTTAAAACAAACAAACAAAAACCAAACAAACAAAACCAAAAAAACCCAACCAACCAAAAAAAAAACAACAACCAACACATATCTTTGAACATTTCTTGCATAGGAATTAAAAATAGCAAGAGGAACCACACAGCAAAATGTGGTACATCTTCAAATGTGGAGAATCCTGTTGTGAATCAGGTGGTTAGGTTCAGATGCAGACTTCCTTAGTTCTCTCACATGGCTGAATATCATAAAGTGATTTTCATGACCAGTCAAGACATCTTTTTCTGCAGCTGAAATCACAAAATCTCTTTAGCTCTGAGCGTTCCACACACATCAGGACAGAACATTTTTTACAGAGTTAGCATTGGGAGTTTTCAAACTGTTTTTAAGGACTGATGCAGAGATTATGAAACTACAGATACATTTGCACTTCATAAGATTAAACTTGATTTATTCCTTAAAGTCAGACATTTTTTCCCCTACGAAACAGAAGCTGACATCACACACCAAGGAACCTATAGGGGTGATATGCTCCAATGAATGTGCCCTGGAAAATTTGAGACAGCACATAAATTAATGTGTTGCTGGGTACCATAACACTATATCTGTTTAAGCAGACTTGGCTGGGAAAATATTTTAGATTTGTCTCTTAATTAATCTTTTACTCTGATGTTCAGCTATGTAACAATGACGCTGTTCTACTCCAGACACATGCTTCTTCCCTGTAATCTCTTTTAACTTCAATGTTTAAAAAACCAGTTTCTCTTCTCTATTCCAATCCACACTTTAGAATCTTTTCAGTATGATTTTACATAAATTGTGATTCCAGAACCTTTATTGCTAACTCTTCAGCCAGAAAGAGCTCAGATAGTCTTTTAGATTTTGTGATGACTTTTTCAAGGTTCTTAGCTGCTCAAAAGAGAGAACTTTTTACTTGTAATCTGAGCCGAATTTCACGTAGAACTCATGAAAGACAATAAACACATCCACAGTTTAAAGAGACTCTCAGATAGACTATTCAAATAATTCTAAAGCCCTGCTGCCTTAGAATTCTTAAGCTTTCTGAAAGGACACTTCTGGTCTTTTATCTTTAATGTCCATGCAGAATATTTGTCAGGCCTTAAATAACAGTATTTTTTTTGAGGTGAATATAAAATAGGCTGAAACCTGCCATACACTTATCCTTCTCTTACTTGTAATGATACTTGTTGTGCCAGGAGGTTACAGAGTGCTTGTAGTATTCACATAATTACCTCTGTGGTGTTAGTAGCAGTCCAGAGCAAAAGACAGAAGATGGCAAAATGCTCCTCTTCAGGTTATTAGTAGTGTTTGTACAAACCTGGTCATCCAGATTATAGCCTAGTACAGCTAATGCAGTTTACCTAAGTATTTCCAGAATTGCTAGTAAGTCTTTATTAAGACCTTCCCAGGCTTGTCTCTTGTCCAGACTTTCAGTTCTAACTTTCAAACCCAAGCTACTTTTAAAAGACTCTCAGTGGAATGTAATTTCCTTTTCATTACTTAGAAGGCCTCATTCATACAGCTTCACTGCTACAGAATTGATAATTCTCCATCTTAATGAAGTGCAGAAGTACTTCTTACTGAGAAGATAATATTCTGCTGATAGATTTATAGTAACTGAAGAAAACCATACATTGTCCACTGAAAAGCCACCCACACAATTCCAGATGCTTAATCCTTTATTGAGAACAACAACAAAAGAAAGCCAGGCAACTTGATGTTTTTCTTGAGCAGCTGATCTACTTCTTAATCTTCCTAATGTGAAATCCACCATGGTAGAATGGGATTAACACAGTGCTATATGCTACTTAGTCCAGTTTAAGTCCCACTTGTGTTTGGGAACCTAGGTGACTCTTGGTTCTTTCACGGGTCTTGTGCAGCACATCAGAAGTAAGCCATGATTAGGGATTACAGGCAACAATCTCTGTCCTAATTCAGGCAAAAATTCCCGGAGTAGATACTATTTTTTTCCCTCTCCTGAAATTCACAGTTCCTTCTTACGCACGACCCAAGCACATCACATTATTTCAGACTTCAGCCAAGGACTTTCTTCTTTCTCTCCTTCCTCACTTCCACCTGGCTTAAAAAATGGCCAGGTTGTTTGTAAATTTTGGTGTAAAAGGGAAAGACTGTGTCATTGCAGTAACTAAGACAGGAGAGGGGAAAAAAAAAAATGCAAAATCTTGTTTCTGTACAGCTCAAGCTTGATAGAGGAACTTTCCAGAGGAGAATGACACTATTTTTCAGTAAATTTCATGTCAGCTAGAATTTTGAACTTTATTCCAGTGATGACTAAGTCACTCTTTAGAGTTTATTTAAGCTGGTTTTTTTGTTTTGAAGGATGGACTTAGAAACTAGCATGACATTTTTTGGCTTCATGTTACAGCCAAATTCAAAGACTGATGAGTGTTCCTTCTGTTCCTTAGCAAGTTCATCTATGTTACCAATCAGTTCACCTTCACCACCATCCTGCTTTCACCTTTCTCTGCCTTTGTTTTATCAAATGTCTTTTTTCCTTTCTTACCCACCACTGTTATGGCTTGCATTTTATATACTGTCAAAGATACAGTAAATAAACTCTAGACAATAAAATTACTAGTCACTGGTGGATAAAAACTGGAATAATAATAATAAAATAATAATTTTGAAGCAAGAGATTTGTAAAATATCATGCGACTTATGCATTTCTCCTGTTTCCTGAGCCTGCTTGTTTCCAGTTCAGGACCTTTCAAGACAATAGTGTTTCTTGCCCTCTGTTTACAGAATGGGCCCTAATAATCACTGGAACCTCCAAGGAATACTGCATTGCAATCAACAAACAAAATAACAATTCACAAAAAGATAATAACCTGTCTACCAGACCAAAGGATCTAGTTCTTCTGTCACTATTGCATAAATGTAATCAGATTTGACCAAAATTTTTCATCTGGATTTTCATTGCCAAGGAAGCTTCGGTAGACCATTTTGACCCAGACAAAACAATTACAGAGTTGTCTGAACTATAAATATTCCTCTTTCTTTTTTCAACCTTGGCTTTCATTCATTTTTCTTCTACTTAAGCAATACTATTTCATTCTGAAAGGTTCAAGGGGAATGAATCAAAAAATTAGTAAATAAAATAAATATAAGATAGATACATAACAGGACACTATGGTTTATCTCACTAGTCATGAGAAAAGAGTTCTGAGGTCTTACAAAGGTTATACTGCTTGGGTAGATTTCCAAAGATTACGAAGATTGAGACTATAGCCTTGACATGGAATAATGGATAGTGTTGAGCAATCTCCTTGCAGTATGATGTGTTCATATGCTTATGAAGCGATTTGGGAGGTTAATGAGTACAAGTGCATGCTGCAGATTCTCCACATAATTTTAATCCCCTCAAGAGAAGAAGATGCAAAAAAGCTCTTAGCATATCCTTATAAATGGTAGCAGAGAATTTTAAAGGAGGAAATACTGGTCCAGGACCCCCCAGACACCCAGATGTGTCATTCTTGTCTACACAGTGCTGGACTGGTTACGTTACAAGACATGTCTGTTGAGAGTAGCCATTCCTGCCCTTTCCAGAAAGATTTTTAAAGCACTCCTGCAGTGCTTTCTCCAGCTGTCAGATCCTCAGGGCGTCTTGTTACAAAAACTCTCAATCTAGATAGCTATCCAGATCTCACTGTTCTTGGAAACAAGCCTGATTTCATGATAAGCTCTCCAAGAGCTGACCTCTGTTTTAATGCAGAAGAGAATACCTCAGGTTGAACATTGTGGAATCAGCAAGGTAATCTTTATTTTGATAAGCAAATGAGACCTAGGCTAAAGAGTGTGGTAAATCAGGCCAAGGAACTCTGGCAAACAGAAACATTTTCCTGTCTGCATAGTAGACAGTGCAGCTGAAACTGGGTTTGTGACCTCAAAAGTCACAAAAAAATCTATTGTTTGTACCACATCTGTTGCTGGTATGTTTTCACACAATTAACCCATGAAGAATGCTGTACAAACTATACTAATCTCAATACTTATATATCTCAGATGTAGTCTAGTCTGGAAAAAGACTGGATGAAATTTATAAGAACAAACAATAGCTAATCTCTGAAAGAAAAAATCGCTCTGACAAATGCAAGATGGAGGGTAACAACTCAAGGATGTGATGTGGGGCTAACAGTTGGTAACCATCTGAAACTGCCAGCACTGTTATACAGCTGCAAAAACCCAAACAAACAATGACTGCATAGTCAGAGTCCAGCCTGCAAAATAAATGAAGTTGTTTTGCTTTCCGCTGCACTGTGTAGACATTGCTTAACAGAGTGCTACGTAATGGATAGGGCTCTGTATTTCAAAAAACGTGAACTAACTGGAGACAGTTGAAAACTGTTCACTGCTTGGAAAACGGGAGTTAAAAGGAAAGGTTAAACAAACTGAGATTGGCAGAAAACAGGGGAAAACGTAATGGTCCTACATGGTTTGTATAAAGAGTTGTTAAAAGAAAGTCTTTTTCCTGAGGTTGACAGTGGTAAATATCTACCAGAAATCATACAAACACAGTTAGTCCTTCCTTGGATGTGACACACTTATTTTTTTACCCAAACACAGACTAGAAGTGAACATTTAATTCTTTTCCATTCCCTCAATTATTATTAATGTACCTATAGAATAATGAGCAAATCTGTATGTTTCATTCCAGTTGTAAATTATTCTGTCCATTTGTTTCTTTTATAGTGTCCTAACTTCAATCCATATTGCTTTCATTTAAATAACTGTAAATTACACTAATTGTTTATTAAATTTTTATATACTAATATGGACACATCTATGTGTACATGTCATGTAAAGTGCATGCATGTGTGAAATACCTGAAAATTCATCTACTGACCTCAAAAGAAAAAAGATATGTCATTGTACACCTATGACTTTTGCAAGCATGTTTAGTTGATTCCACTTCCCATTTAAACTATTTCTATTTAAAAAAAAAAAAAAAAAATAGTGCCCTTGATCTGCATCTTTGACTTTGGGCATGTAATAAAAGATTTAAAACATTTCTTAATTACTATTATCCACTTATTTGTAAATACTATGAAAAAGTAAGTATTTGATGACATTTTTCCCTGACAGGTTTCTCTGTTGCTTGATTCTTCAGTTCCTACAACCCAAATCCCTCCCCTACCTGAAGACATCTTTGGTTACAGGCTTATGATCTGAGGCCATGCTATTTATCTGCCAGTGCTCATATTAAGCACTTTTCTTTCCATATCAAAAGGAATATATAAATGTTGTTGTAACACCTTGTTAAACCATAAGTATCATTGATAGGTAGGGACTGACTCACCGAAGTTAGGCATGGCCAAAGTGTCCTAGGCCACATGTTATGTGATCATTCACTTAATATGTATTAATTTAACAATGTAAATATACACACCTTCAACATTAACCATGTTTTGGACTAGGAAGAAGCCATTACAAAGGCTTTTTGCACTTTTGAGAACACAGTGAGACTGCTGACCTGCAACTGCGCTCAGCTGCTGTGGAGTCCTTATTTCATGTACAAACCTTTCAAAAGGTGTGCAGGGATGAAAAGTGGTCTCTCCAAATGTGCAAACAGAGCTTCAGGAATGAAGGCTTGATTTCTGAATGTGCACCAGTAAGAGCAGAGGTGAGTGATATGAAAATGAGAAAACAATTTTTTATGACTTTCTAAATAAAATGCGGATGTTTCTCTATGACAGAACTTCTTGAAAGAAAAGGATGAAGCATCCACCAGTCCAGCCTGAGTCATTATCATAACTTGTCTGAAAAAGCCAAAGGTCATTTCTAGTGGGATGTCAGAAAAGACATCGCATCAGGCAAAAGCTGGCAAGTGGGAAAGAGGCAACAGTTACTACAGAGTTATTAAAGGCAGGAATAAGGACTGACAAATAACAGTGACTGTGGAGCAGTCGCAGCCTGACCATCTAAATCCTCCATGCTAAATTTCAGTGCTTCTTTCTCCTGTCTAAATTCAGAGACTTCTTCAATTCCCCATGCACACACACAGAAAACCCCCAGGAACATCACAAGTTAAAGAAAAGGCACTGGCAATTTTCAGTAATGTCTATGTTTGCTAGTGATTAAAGGGAGAATAAGGCAATCCCCTTCAATAGTTTTTTTTCCTTTTTATTGATGTCTCTGTCCAGTGACATGTAAATTTTGTTTGCTTAATTTTACAGTACCCTTTAAAATCATCACACTGTCAGAAAGACAGAAGCCAAAGATTTGAACCACAAGTATTAGGACTTGAATTTTGGTGCTTTACTTTCAAATAGCCTCACTTCTCTGAGTAAATGTAGCTTAATATATTTGGAGGAGAGTAGCAGTAAAAAATACACTCCTTTCATCAAGTTGCACAACAGTTTAGCTACCAGTAAAAATGAAAATAATGTACTGCACATACTGGCATTGTTTATTGGATTTAGGACACTAAAAGCAATTACATTATTGTAGTCCTGGCCTTAGTAAATATTCATTGTATATGAAAACAAACAAACAAAAAATACCCAAAAACCCAAACCAAGACAAAACAAACAAAAAAACCCACAAAAAAAAAAAAAACAAACACAAAGAAAGAAACAACAACAACAACAACAAAACTACCAACCAACCAAACAAGCAACAAATGATGTCAAGATATATCTAGAAAGAGCAATCACTTTAAAACATTTTATAGGTAAATTTGCCTCATTATTTGTTTTACAAGGTTTGGGGCCAGGGTTTCTGAAGCTCTTTTTCAGTCTGCTTTTAAAGTGAGAATATCGTTCATCCTTCCTGCAGGGCTCCCCTACTTTTCAAGACCTCATCACCTTACACTTGTACATAACGGAGTTGTTCAACTGTGGCAGTAGGTGGTCTAATGAAATATTAATATGGTATAACTTCAAGGACCCCTTTGACTTCTTGTGTCATTTATCCTTCTCAAAATCATAGTGTTTACGTTGGACTGTTTTGCTGGAATTGCTCCTTGTTGTCTGATTGATTTGATGAAAAGAAAGACAAGCTGCCTCTGCCCCTTGGTCCTGTTCAATAACATAAATGTTTCTCTGAGGTTGGCAGCCTGTGCTCTCTCTAGGCACTGGTCCAGGTTTCCTCTGAGAAGCAGCTCTTTGATGACACGTAACCCACTTGGAAGAGTCTTGTTGACATCACCAGAACTGTCTTTCTTTCCACAATGGTGATAGGAGATGTAACTCAAAGAAACATGAAACACAAGAGAGGACAGGGGAAAGAATGGTCTCCCATGAGCCGCAGATCAAATGCCTTGTTTCTTCTCCAGAATCAGAAATGGATTTCTTTGAATCCAAACCAGGAAATTGAGGCTGTCGGCCCGACTGCAGTTGGGAGTCCAGCTGAGCTGCTGTTGTTTGTTTCATGACAACAATCATTCTCAGCTAGGACCTACAGAAGACAATATGTGTTTCTAGAGGCAGCTGCTGCTGCAAAGTACTGAGTATCCTCATCTCCTTACTCTGACTGCACTGGGAGCTGAGAGCTTTCAGCACTTTGTTGTTAGTGATCATCACCTCATGATTAGGTCCATGGACAATTAATGCTTTCAGATATTACCACACAGAAGTGATGAAGAGTTGCAAACATGAGGTTCTGATTCTCATTACTGTTATAAAGAGTGACTGCTGAAACATTTATTTCCACTTTGAGTATTTGTCTGTATGTCTACTTCATTATTGGTATGCATACACAGTACAGGCTTGAAATTTGAAATCTTTGGCCAGCAGTATCTGCTGGGGACATCCCTTATTCTTACATGTCCACCTGCTGTCATGCCAAAAGTGTAAAGGGCAGTTCAGGTATAATAGTACAGTTTTTTCTCAGCATTCATGTTCTCACAGTATAACCATTTGTAGTGATGTTAATATACACAGTAGTTTTAGCATAACAGTGCTAAGTAGGTAGCTGATCTCTGAAAATTCTTTAATCAGATTTAGTTTTAGTCAGAAAGCAAATGAGCTTCTTTGTGACAAACTGTTCCAGACTAGACAGAATTATTTCTTACTTAAAGAAAGTACTTCTTTAGAAAGAAGGACCTCAGAAACTGCAAGAAGTAGTTAAATATTATTAGACATCAAAGGGAAAGAGATTATAGATCTGCTAACTACAAGAAAATATTTCAGTCTTTTTGTGATTTAGTAATAAAAAGAGAATCCACATGGAAGAGAAATCTTAATCAATCCTACCTGTGCAAAAATAATAAGTACTTAATAATCTTAGAAATGTTGGTCAAATTCAGTTCTGTCAAGTCAATTAAAATTAGTCAATGAGCTTAAAAGTTCTGCTAGTGACTTAGTAGCAAATGATAGACAGATAGACAACATGATCATGCCAGCTTTGTTTCTCTGAGAAGCCAGGATTAGTAAAAAGCCTACTTAAGTTTCTAGTCCATTTTTCATTGTAAAATTGTTCTATAAGGTACAAATCATGTTCTGTATCCTTAATGGTTTATTTATTTTGACTGTTATTTTTGTTTGTTTGTTTTTCTATTTTATATTTTTGCTGTTTAGTCTACAGGCAAGGGAAATGGTTTCTGGTGAGAGCCATAAAGAAGTAGAAACCCTTGAGAAGAAGCAGCATCATGATGCTCTGCAATTGTCTGATTTTCTGATGGAGAACAGGTATCTTAGGACCAACCAGGCAGTTCTGGTAATGGTTAAAACTGATGCCAGCTCTAGACATCTGTTGGTCTAAATAGGACTACACTGACTTTCTGTGCCTGTCTAATAGTGTAGTCAGAACACTCTCTTCCCTTAGGGTCTGTGTAACTTAATGTCCTGCATGTTGTACTAAATACAGCCTCACACATATCACTGTTCCTTTTTTTAAAGTTGGATTTAAGTTCACCAATGATATACTAACCAATTAACAGATTTTCATACTCAGTCTAATTTACTGTTGAAGCTCTGCCATTAATGATGAAACACCTGAATCCAGTGCTTCTAGCAGGTTATGTAAGAGTTACTTTAATTTTCCGTGATCTTTTATAGAGTCACAGAGTGGTTGAAGTGGGAGGGGACCTCTGCAAATTGTCTAGCCCAACCACCCTACTGCAAGTCAGAGCCAACTGGAGCAGTTGCTCAGAACTGATTTTTGGTTTAATGATGAGATTTCTTATATCCCAGCAATAGCCTGTATATCACAACAGTGTTCCTAATTTTTTAGGATACGATTTATATCTATTCCAATATCGTTAATATTTCTAGAATGAGCAATGTCAAGTGAATGCAGCTGCTAGGATCCAGAATTGCAGTCATTTAAGTCCTTACTTCTGGTCAGAGTCTTTTTGCCTAAGCTCAGAAATAAGTCATTAATGATTTCCTCTAATCAAATGCCTCAATGCAGGGGTGTGAGTAAAGCAAAGGTCAACTTCGATGAAGCCAGTCCAGTGAACACAGGTACTGAATCCTTCTGAATCAGAATAGTCAGAAAGAAAAACTTTCTCTGTTTGTCTGGATAAAATTAAGTGCACCTTGAAAAACCTTTATGGAATCATTTTTATACCCCAGTAAGACTACATAAGAGAAACGTTTTCACAAGACCATACCAGAAAAATATCTATAGTGTTGTAGTCACTAATGAGTGGAGCACAACAGGAAAGATGCTTTCCTTCCTCATCCTAAAGAATAGTTCTGTCAGTGCATACCTCTTTTAGCTTGGATTTGAGGTTTTCAGACTTATTTCTTCTATTTTATACACCTAAATTAAAATAAAAAAATTGTTCTAGGAAAGCCTGTTTTTCTTCACTAGCTGAAAAGGAAGTATAAGGAGTTAGGGCAGGTGTAGATATCTACTTCTCAGATAATTAAATCTCATTTCTGTTTTTGTTTGGTTTTGTTTTTGTTTTTGTTTTTTTTCCATTTATTTACCAGAATATCATCTGTCTCACACATCTGGAAACAAGGCATTTCTTATAGCTATAGCTGAAAATCGGGCGTTGTGATACACAGACCAAATGGCCAGTCCTTTATGAGCAGTATTCCTTTGGAAAATATGATTTAACAGTTACCCTCAGTTCACTGTTAATGATCACAAATCATTTCTGTTTCTATCTGTAAGAGGCTTTGGTATTTCTAAGGTATGAACATGGATCAGTGGCTTTCATTCTGATCTGAAAGGATTAAGAAAAGTTTCCCAAACAAAAAGCATGTATTTGAAAAATGCCACCTCTGTAAGTTCAGTCCGAGGAACATAACTTCTGTATTTTATGTGTACATCTAATTCTTCAGCCTGCCTGTGCACAAGTGAAGCAAGAATTTGGCTCTCTGTTTTTATAATCTATTTAATAAAAAATACACAGGGATGAAGAAAGGCTAACAGCTGGATTCTGATGCACACAGCACAATGGTTCCCCAGGGATTCCTGCCAGGCATCTTAGGTGGTTCAGACACTGGCTGATGATCTCTGCAGACTAGATCCTATATTTCTGCAATTACTGATTATGACTTTGAGCAGAGTATTTTTCTCCCCCTGCCCACATACTTTGTGTGGCTTGTCAGTCCCTATAAAATTTTGTGCAATTTTATTCCTGCTGCTTTCCCCACGTTCATTCCTCAAAGCCACATCTGGTATGTTACATGTCTCCATCTGAGAGATTTCTGCTGGCTTTTCAAAAGCTTCAGTAAAGTGATACTAGCATAGGTACTTTGAAAAAGTGGAGGCCTCTTTGCAGTACACATCATCACAATACGCCTCCATCTGCCACTGAGCAAATAAGTTTAGTACTGATTTTTCTGCCTATGCCTATTTTGAATCAGCAGCCATGCTTTTGTTAACAGGAATTTAGCAAGAGGTTAATTTTTCATTATGATTTGCATGCAAACCCCTGTGTATATGTACACTTTGTACATGTCTATATGTAGGTTTGTCTATATGCAAGTGTATTTAAAAATGGATATAGGCACATAGTGGCTGACCCAAGGTGAGCAAAATAAATATCCTTGAGCCAGTAATCAACAGAAAGCAATAGACTTTATTAATAGATTTTTGCAAGGTTTTGTGCCTCACAGTTGAACCACACAAACTCAGATGCCCTTCTCTCTCCTCAACCTGCAATATGTCTGTCTCATCACAAGGACTGAATTTATCCCTTTTTCCCACAGCAGCACCTTTGCCACTTGTGTGGATCCCTATCACTTTCCAAAAAAAATTTAAAAAAAACCCTCTCTTTGATGATTAAACAATTCTCTTTATAGTATACAGTATGTGTCTCATTCAGTATAAAAATACAGAGGATT
The DNA here is from genome assembly GCF_963082525.1 of Nesoenas mayeri. Lineage (NCBI taxonomy): Eukaryota > Metazoa > Chordata > Aves > Columbiformes > Columbidae > Nesoenas > Nesoenas mayeri. The sequence continues at coordinate 75,111,790 of NC_137544.1, forward strand.
TTTTTTTCCCGTGTACTCCCTGAAGTTTTACCAATATCAAAGTGAAGCATCATCAATGGAAGAGAAAGAAAGATCAGGTGACAAATACATTTGACATTCACTATTTCATACGAGGCAAGGGGTTTTTTTTAAAAAAATCCCTTTGGCTTAATACACTAAAGAAGTTAATATTTAACCTGAAGAAAATTTAGAAACCCCTAAAATCCTCCATCAGGAGCTGCTCTTTCGTATTGTGGGACCTGGCAAATAGTTGTACAGATCAGCCATATCAGTCTTTTTGTGTTCATCCTTCTCTAGTTTCCTTCTCAGCACCTGCTGGTTTGTGACACTGGGGAACTCTGCTGCCCACCCCCTTGACATTGCTGTGCACTTCGAGAACTGTGGCAGAGAAAAAAGGGAGTATTTTCTACCTTTTCTACAGGTTATCCCCAGGAGAAATAGAACAACTTTTCATGCAATAGTGACATCAGAGTGTAGAATACAAACACGTGTAAAAGCTTCAGATGATGAGATACAAAATATGAATATAGCAGGAAATTAAAATGCTCTGAGATTGTTTCCTTTTGAATTAATAACTTTTTCAATGGCTTCAGTTTTATTTTACATTCCTAATGCAAAACACTTGCAACATAAGAAATGTTGGGCTCTTTGCTAAAAGATGATGTATGTCCCTCAAAATTAGGAACATTTGTATGAAAAACTGGTAGTCCTAATAAGGCAAATTGTCAACATTGAATTATCCCACATGGACACACCTACGCAGAGAAATGACTAGGGCAAGAGAAGAGATAAGTATGTCTCAGATACTTGTCATTTTTTACTTATTAATAAATTCACTGTGAAATGTTTACAGTTTCTTCTAAACACTAATCTTCTTGAGAGATACCAGTTCTGCATCTTGACCTATGTACACTGATAAAATCTTTTCCATATCCATCCGTAGTGTTAACATTTTAAAATTCATATAAATATTTAATCAGAACCGGACAGAATGGTAACTTCCTTTTAATAAGAAGGCCATATGTGCAAACAGAGCATTAATTTATTTTGAAGCTACAGAAAATATTGCAGTGGTTTTCTAAGTAATTTTCTATTTCAGCAAGGACTACAAAAACTATCGTGGCTCCAACCCTGTTTTGGGAAGCTGATATGAAGTAATAGCTGATACGAAATAGGTTGTGATTTACCAACTGCATTGTTAAATCACAATAATACATTATCTGTTGGGAGAAACAAAGCAAGGAAGAAGGTATGTACATAACTATTGAGCTAAACAATGCACACTTTTTGAGAAATAGCAGCCACCACATTTTGAACTCATCCTGGACAGGAATTAAGAGGCATAAGCAACGATCCTTCACAGTGCTACAACACCACAATGCTTTGCACTGGAATTTTATTCAGAACTCTTTCAAAAAATTATTTCACCCTCTGGGACATACAGGAGCATTATGAATCCCCAGTTCATAGAAGAAAAAAACAATGCTGGCATGAAAATTCTGGAAATAAACAAGTAAAACTGTTTAGATTTAATCTATCCAAATCATTAAGAAAAAAAATCTTAAGGACAGCATTCAGGTGTTAAATCTGGAACCAGACTGCAGGCAGATGCATTGACGTGAGGATAGGGTAAAATATTTTAAGTATAGGCAACACAGCAGCCATGGAGCTGATCTGCAGACCTCACTGTTTCAAATAACTCTCTGTGGTTTTAGCACATTTTCCCCCTTTTTCCTGCTGGGGAGAGCTGCTTGCAGTTTTTCTTACCCTAGCTATATCTTTGGCTGTCACAATGGGCCAAGTGAAATCATGCTACATCTGCCAGCTCTTGCTTTCAGTAACTCAGTTTTACTATTTCTCTTGTCAGAAAGCCGTCAATGCCCACCACAGATTAATTTGCTTGGTCTCCACTCTCCAGCTTTAAAGTACTCAAGTTTCAACAGCACAGAATGTCTTAACCATTGGTAGCCACTGCTCCTGAATATCTGTTAAAGCAATCTGAGATTTTGGTTTTGCCAGATCTTGAATGATTGTCTCTTTACGATAGGCAGATCCATCACTAAAATTTCTACTGGATGGTGTTGCTTCTTTCAAGAAGGAAGCAGCAACAACTCCAGGAAGAAAACTAGACTGAATGTTCAATCAGAAGACTGTCTGAGAGAAACCTGCCTTGCATGAAACTAAAAACTCTGGATTTTTTTTTTTTTTCACTTATCTAAAGAGGCATTGGTCAAAAATTATCCATCGTAGCAGCTGACAGTATCTGCAGCTTTTCACCCTGTCCTTTGTTTTCCTTTATGTCAGGATGATTTAAAGAGAGGAAATCAGCTCACAAAGAGAGTGTCAAGACAATATCTCCTAAAAGTTACTCAATTACTATGTAATCTCAATGACTAAAAATATTTCCAAATTGAGTTGCCTTGTTACAGCTGTTGTTAAGATTTGAAGTGTGATTTGCAATGCATGCCTCTAACATCAAGAGACTGCTGCATTCAGTATTGCTGAAAAGAGTCCAAAAATGTCAGCAAGAGTCCAGAAATGTCTGAAAAGAGGTTCACTAGCTTCTAAAGAAACATCATACATTTTCACATCTAGGTCTACAAATCTAAGTCTATCAAGATGAATGGGTAACGTTCAATGACCTTCGATGAGATAAAAGGTTATAAAAGATCTGTCTAAATCATTTGCCTGATACCAACTGTGGCTGGTAGCAGATGGCTAGGGAAATCATTAATAACAAGACAAGCACAAAATGACCCTTATCCTTTGCAAAATATGTATATTTCTCTGTGTGTGTGTGTGTCTGTGTGCATATGTCTATGCAAGAGCTAGACTTGGAGAAGGCCATAACCATGGGTAGCATCCTGTACTCAAGCAGAGTTGCAACATGACAGCTGATCTTTTCAGCAAGAAGAGGAAATTTGAGGTACTGCATGTATCCATTACAGACACATGCACACAAGCAGTAAAAGCAAAGCAGAATATTTTTTTTTTCTAACATGAAGTTTCATTATGAAATATATACTATTCACTCCTTCCCAAAGCCTGTGAGAAATAAAGTCTGTCAATGAAATTAAACAGTAATCAACTCAAAACTAGTACAAGGAAATTTATACTTTATATTATGTATAATCAACATCCAGAACTCTGAATAGGCTGAGAAATGAGATTAAAAACCCAAGATACTTATATGAACAACAATAATATTTGCAGTTATATTAGTGCAAAATAAGCCATGCATGTACGAAAGCAGAAACCACCCATTAACTGCCTGGGGCTAGGAATGATGTTTCGCTTCCAAGTATGCTAATGTATGATTTTTAGTAATAAAGATTTTACACCTTCCTCTGGTGCATTTGATATAGGCAGCTTTCAAATAGCAGGATAATGGATTTGGTTTAATCAGTCTCAGGTTTCTTTTGCTTCAAAGTTCCTCATCCTGATCTACAAGGGTGGTCTTCTCCACATTGGGAACAACACTGTGCCAAGTTATTACATAGTTATTTATTTTTCAAATGGCTTTAGAGAGCAGATGTTCCCATGCGAGCATTAGAGCTCTTCCTCTATGGGGGTTTGCAGCACAAGTTGAAACCTGTATCTCATCCAGATATCACTCAAGTCCATAGGAAAACTCCCACTGAGCTGACCAAGATGAGGATTTGGCCCAGTGACTGTGACAGTGTGTTCAGCTTCTGCCCCTGTTGTGTAGCTAGCAAGGAGTAGACACAGATGTTAGCATTCATGATACTAATATTTGGGCTACCTGATGTGCAAAATCACAGGTATAATCCTTGGGTGGATTTTTTTCCTTCCTTTCTGGAAGAAACTGTGGTAAATGTATTGGTCTTATAAAGGACAAATCCTTAAACGCTATGAGTTCAGCTTAACTTTTCAGAATTCAGAGGCTTACCCAAGGTTTATCAGAAAAACCCGTGTTTTAAAAATGATCAAGAAGTCTCACCAGAATTTAATTTTGGGGGAGTTCAGGATTTCATTATTTCCTGTTTTTTTGGCTGGCCCAGAAACATAAGATACATAAAACTTAACAAAAGGATTTTAAAAGGGAGGAAATTTATCACTGACTTTCAGTAGATGTGAGCCTCATGCTCAGGAGAATAAAAAAAATTCTGCCTTGTATCATGCAGGAGTCAGGAGCAGCATCAGCACCTGCTCCATTCTACTTCCCCTTGTGAGAAATACAGCATCTGCAGGGATTTCAGGGCTTCTTCTTCCATAGCCATATCTCTCTCTGAATCAGAAGTGCAGAGGCTGACAAAAATTTAAATATATGTTTTTCCCAGATTACCCAAATATTCCTGAATATCTTCAAAAGCCTGATAGAACAATGGGCAGAGGTCAGAGGATGTTACCGCTTTATGTGAATCTGCTCATTCACAAAAAAATATTTGCTGCTTTTGGTACTTCCCTTTCTTTTTCTCAAAGAACCTGTACTAGTACTGAAGTGTTGCTGCTATAGTTTCATGTGTTTACACTAGTTTTATTTCCCTGCATCTGTTTTACTGGGTTTTGTTTTGTTGTCATGAAGAGTTTTGGGTTTTTTCCCTTCAAATCGTCACTAAGTGTTTACACTCAAAACTCCCCTATAGATCCATATCAGAGACTTACATGGGATTCTTGAGAATGTGTGTAACAGGATCTTTATCACTCTATTACCTAAACAATGTCAATCATTGATGTCCTTGCAGCATAAATAGAAAAAAGCCACCACTCTACAAGACTGATCATCTCTGTTAGTTTAAAGGACTCGTCAAAAGATTGTGCTGAAGACTGCATGGCTTTCTTGTGTAACGTTGTGACTACTGGCACTGGAACCAAAAGCCAAGGAAACCAAATAGCTGGGATGATTGTAAAACCAAGAGAAGCAAATACTTGGGAGATTCATGAAGTCAATAAAAGTTAATAGTTAGGATATTTATAAGAGAATATGACTTGAGTTCACACTTCCAAACTGCCACTTTGGAATGCTGGGCATTCTTACTTTCCCTAATCCAATTCAAATTCCTCTCCCTGGGAGCAGTTCATACTCAGGGCAAAGACCCCTCAGGCTAAGAATTTTTTCTTGTATTTTATTGTTTGGTTAGTGATGATTCACTGGTTCCTGAAATTCTCCAGCAGGAAGGCAATCCTCGCTCGCACCATCAAAACCCAGTAACTCTGATGGGACTCACAGTGGAACCAGTTACAGAATAGGGTCATGTATTTGTTCAAACACATTGTCCAAGACACAATACAGTGAATGTGCATACGAGTCTAGCAAGAAAAAGAAGCAGGACCAAAATTTCTGAGTTGCAATGCCATAAACAAAACTTGGGATCATTTAACAGATAAAGACCTGAGACAATGATTTCTTTTCACAGAGGCTAGGAAACCTGCTGTTTACAGCCTTTGAAGACAGTCAGTGATGTGTAACCGAGCAACAAATTTGCTGATTTGCTTGAAATGAACTGGTTTATAGCAAGGCTTATTTAACTGAGGGCTTTGGGGAATTTAACATTTTCTTTAAAAAAACATTTTAAACTATAAAAAAGGTAAAGAGAATTTTGTTTATAAAACCTTTTTACAGTTTATTTCCTATCATTAATTTCTTAAAATATATATATATATATATAAATGAGGATCTGACTAAATGAATCAGGACGTTAAACAATAAAGTTCCGTCCATGTAAACAAATAAATAATTATTTACAATCTTTGGCAAAATAAAATGAATTTTCATTGATCTCACTCTCTCACACACACTTGCAAGGAAAAAAAATGAAAAAAGAAATTTAAAAAATCATAAATAATTTACATAGAATAGGAAAATTATCATACAGTCCAAATATTAACATCTACTTCCCCCACACTGATGTCTTTCTCTGACAAAACAAAAAACCCTACACAGCCATTACAATCATTACATTTAATGAAGCCACCCTCCCTTCTGCTTGGGACTTGGGTATACAATTTGAAACACCAAAAGTAAGAAATTGAAATATTTAAAAACCTCATGAAGAGGATTTGGGGGCGGGGTGGGGGAAAGCAACAAAACAAAAGGAAAAAAGGATTTCATAATATGAACACTATAAAATGTGCAATACAGCCAGCAACTGTGGAATCTTTTCTAATGAATATAGCAACAAAATCTGTTCCAAGGGAGAAAAAGTTGATTCAACATGTAGCTCACTGTGCCCTATAAGAAAGCAGAGGTACTGTATTATTCCGTTAGTTAACCCATCTATGAATAAAATTACACCAGCATGTGTTCTGTCTGTGAACATACCTCATACAATTTAAACAAAACAAAACAAAATGTTTAACATGTTTATACTATTGTATATCTGAGTAACTGTTTTATCTGTTTATAATAAACACTGGTATCCCTTCAGCATTATTTAAGTTCTATATACAGCAGACATAGGTAACAATACAAAATATTAGAATTAGGATAACTGGATATATGCTAAGGTTCCATTTATAAATTCCTTATTATTTTTCATTTAACATTAAAGCATACATGAATATAACCCACGAAACTATACTTAAGTGTATACCATGCTTTGACAATATCTACACATTGTGATAGGCTTTAAAAAATAGCTTTAAAATATCATTATTTGTGAATGTATTACTGAAGCGTTACATGGCATGCTTTAAAATAAATTATCAGAGAAGGTAGCTTGGTGTGATAATCATAATAAATACTAACAAAATATTTATAAATGGAACCTTAAATTCATATGTTACCAAATTAAGTATAGTGGCATTGACACCTTTTCAAAAACCCACATCAGGATTCAGGATGTCAAAGTGCTTTTTGCAGCCCAGGTGGGAAAGTGGTACAGGTTCATTTTGCTCCACATGTTCATGGTATACTATTTATTACAAGGGAATGCAAAATATAATGGAAATGAAACAACTGGAAATGATTTTTTGAAAGTCAGACAACACTGACAGCTTTGGATGTTTAAATGAATCTTCTGTTTCATATGGGAGTTTCTAGTTCAGTTCTGTTTGGCCTGAATTAAGCTTCTACTAGACAATGCTTTAGGTTGCAAATTTGACATTTTTATCAACTAATTTTAGTGGGTGTTATTAAGAGCATCCTCATCAGTGAAATAACATATTTTTGGACCAAGAAATGTTCATAATCTATCTTTAACATCCAATAGCATTTTCATTGTCATTATAGATACTATTGGTGTGGCACTCCATTACTTTGCTAAAGTTAGACCCAGAGGCTTTGTGTTGCTGAAGCCCCATCCTGATCAGAGCAAGGAATTGTCAACAATACACCTAAAAAGTTATTCGAACACATTTTTCCTCACTTAAAGACAATGACTGATAATCATCACCCCTCTCTTTTTCTCCATATATATATAAATATATAATTACATTTTAAAATGTAAACGTCATTCCTTAGAAAAGACAAATAAACAAACAAACATGTTTTGCTAAGTTTTCACTCTACAAAAGTGTTCTAATGTATCAATCTGCTTTTGCTTCAGTGGTGGGTTGGACGCTCACGTTTAGGTTTCATTAGTCCTGGCTGTGAGAAGGCACTTAGGTGGAGGGATGTTGATGCACCCCGGGCAGCTGGGAGGTACCTGGTGAGTGGAACACGAGGACAGAGGACAGGAGGTACACAAAAACAGAAACTGGGAGTACCAGGATGTATTGAGGTGTCTAGGTTGCATAGCATTTACAGTACTTTGCTGGTAATGCAGCAACCATTGCTCAAGCATCTGAAAGAAATGGGAAAAAAGATATTAATAGTAGTCATTTTATTTCATCAGGAAGTTAACCACACAAGAACCGAATTCCATCATGATACAGTATGGGGATGCAGCACAAAGAATCCTGCTCTGCATTTTCCTACAAATGTGAGGACATTTATAGAAAAAGAGATATCTGCCTATATAGACAGACACACACATACCTGTATGTGCACCTACATATCTAAATGCATACCAAAAAAAATCACATATAAGAAAATCTGAGAAAGCATTGCTGTGTATCAAAACATTTCAGACAAGGCACTACAGACAGACATGCTCGTTAAAAATATCTGCTCTCTCCTTTATGCCTCTTGAAAGAGTGGTGATTCAGAGTAGCTCTCTGCCCGCAGGACACACTGAAATAGCCTACAAATAAAAGCGGATATACAGAGAATTCCAAATGCATATCTTGCTCAGAGATTTCTATCTCATTTTTTCCAGGTGGGTAGTATTAAACATCTGGGTGTTGTTACTCCAGTTGAGATGACTACAGGGCCAAAGGGCATTCATGGTAATTCAATAGAACAAGGTTTCCTCCATGCTATGATATAGCAGATCCTTTTCAGTAACTAGAGGATCCTTTTCACTTCCACATCTCATGCTTGCTCCCTATGTTGTCAAAGGCTTCAGCATTTTCCAGACATTTTGGGTAACTAACCTCTGCATTCATATTTGAGGTCAGAGAAATAGACCATCTCTTGAGAGAAGACAAAAAGACCTAATCGTCCACCAGCAAAGGTTGTATCATAGATGGGTCCAGAATCCACCATGACTTGTTTCCCTTCATACACTAAGACTCTGTAAAGAGAAACATAATTTAAGTTAGACAAGGATGATAACACAGTGTCCAGTGCTAAGGGCTGGTAACAGTTCCCAGGAACTGAAACAGAATTAATTTTAACAAGGCACCAGAAAATCCAACTTCATTGTAAGGATCACTTCTCATCTCTATCTCACGCCCACCTGGCTGGCAGCCATAGCACATTAATCAGAAGCAGCAGAGCTGTTCCATAAGTGATTTTATGCACACCATCTGCAAAATATTTCCTAATTCTTTATTTAGAACAGTCATGTCTCCTGGAATGAACTATGTCATGTACTAGCATTCACTGATAAGCCCCTGTCCCTGTGAACTCAGAGGTTAGCACAAGACCTCACCACATCACTTAGCAAAGTTTTCTTTACATTTGTGTGAATGGCTGATTTATTTATCTTGAGGTACAAGGGCCAACATCAGAAATTGGAAGAACCATCCCTTTAGAGTCAAACAAAACATTAACTGGAGACATGCTGAATCTCCATTTCTGACATTTTCAGAGCTTAATCAAAGCTGGAAGGATTTGAACACAAACAGCTAGACTAATAATAAATTGGAAATTGGAAAAGGAGAACTTGGGATTTTTGTTTGTTTGCTTTTGGGTTTTTTTAGTGTTTCAGGCTACACCCTGGAGCCAAAAGACCTCCAAAGACACTTCCTCATTTTCCTTCTTTATCAGATAGACTGCACTTCCTTGAACTTGGATTCTCTACTTCTCATGGGAGACCTTGAGATAGTCAAGGTTCTTAGGCTCTCAGTCTTTTAAAACAGCTTTTGAGACAAATGAGAAATTACTCTATAGCATGTTAATTAGAGCAATCTCTGGAGGAAGGGATTATGGTTCTGCTTCAGTTGACAATACATTAGTTATACAAAGCAGAATAGCTAAACATGAAGGTGAACACACTTGAGCAGCTTCCTATAACTCAGGGGTTGGAGACAGATATCTACTTAGCCAGAAATGCATATCCAGCATGTGCTCTACCTTGAAGAGTTTTATTTTCTGAAGAGTGCCCAAAGACAAGTATGAAAATGCTCCCTGAAAACACTATTTAAGGGATGGTAAAAAGAACAGCAAAAAAATGACAGGTTTTCATGGTCATGTAACTCTATTTAATGTCATTCTCAAATGTTCAAGAACCCAAAACACATGGGAAGAGTTTAATAAATTATTCATCCCACAAAGGAAAAAAAAAAAAAAAAAAGGCAGCTCTAACCATGTTGACACTAAATTGCTATTTCTTTACAATTAAAATGGTTTCATGACTGTATTAGTGAAATTATTTTATTTTATTTATTTATTTTCTACAAAAACACTAAAATGAAGGAATTTAATGTCCATAATGACCATAGAATTTGTTAAGCTAGATTAATCTAATGGGATGCTAATTGAAATGTGCTTTGTCTGACACTAATTATATTTGACAAAAAAAGATAGAGGTAACAGCAACATGAATGAAAACCTGAAGTTTCCCTTTGACCTGTATCAGTCAATGCTTTGCACTGCAATATTTTGATGCATAAAAAGTCCTCTTTTTTTTTTGAAGAAAAAGATAACTTAGTTTATACAAATTTGTCTTTCACAGCCAAATGAAACTCCTCTGCTCATACGCACAAACAAGAGGTCAGACTCTGTCCCATGGAAAATGTCCTTTACAGCTACAGTAGTTAGTAGAAGATAAAATTGACATGCATAGTTAATGCTCATTCTTTGGAACATCAGATAAACAGCTGGGCTCTAAGGAAAGTCATATGCCACAGCTCCTTGCTGTGTGCATCACAGATGTGCTCATGGCTTCTTCTGCAGTATCTCGTATAAGCCACTATGGGAAACAGGATGCTGAAGTAGACAGGCCATTGGCCTACTTCCCTGTGGCAATTCTGATGTTTCTAATTAATTTCATTCATTCACATTCCAGAGGCTGGGGAGGAATCTCATGTTCTAATCTTGCTTTAAGTTTTGGTCAGGAATTTTTGGTCCCTTTACAGCAGAGCTATTGAGAAATAATTTTATTTTTCCTTTAATTTAAAAATATTTAGCTGATGTAAATATTGAACCACCCAGACTAAATTAAATCCATATGAAAAGGGGAAAAAACCTTATTCTAAAGGTGACAAAATGTCCCCAAGATATTGGAAAAACACTGTCACATACGTCTCACCATTATCAGAACTAACAAAGAAACTGCTAACACAGCTTTCACGTCAGAGACAACAATTTTGCAACTAGAAAATATAGAAGTGCAGAAACATTTCTTACTTTATTAATCCCGTTTTAGGCCTATGAATCAAATGCCACCTGTAAGCAGTATAATCTTTCCAGCCAATGTTCTTGGGATCATGCCACAAAGTGCGCACCTACAGGAGGAATATAAATGCCTTATTAGAAACAGACTGTGCTCCAGTAAATGCACATTCACTACAGTAACCATAGATTCAGTTAAAACTTATTTGCTACACAGGCATGAACCTGAAAATAGATTTCAACCTTTGATGATCATGATGATCACCAAATGATCATCAAACCTATTTTACAGGGCAACAGTAATGAAAATTTCTGTTTTAAATTGTTGATCGGTTACCCATCTGTAGTTTCATAGCTGGAGTCACTGAAGACCATTTCAACATTGAACTTGACTTCCCTTGGGAAGTGCTGCCTGTTTGCACATACAAACCCACGCTGCCCGAGTCAATACTACTTTTCCACGCTGTAGGAGTGCCTCCACCTAAGGAGGGGGACTGCAGCTTGCACAGGTGTTACTGCCTGTGGCTTGCTCCTTGCAATCTCTTGCACTCAGTTATGGTTCTTTTCCTGCAAGGAGCTCAACACTGTGAAACTCCTATCCACATGTGAAGCCCCACCAGCTTCACTTCTAAAAGGCACAAGTTTCTTCCATGGCTGGGCCCTATTTGAAACAGCAGCAGTTTTTCTCTCTCTTTGTTTTCATTTCTTTTCTCTTTGGCTGTCACTGGTTACTGAACTATAAACCATGTATAATTCAAATGAGCTGGAATGCCAAAGAAGTAAGTGCCAATATAGAGATTTACGAAGAATTTGTGGATAACCGAGACCTCTAACTCCTTTTTCTTTGGACCACACCACATCTCCCTTTCATATGTGTAATTTTTTCCATTCATAATTTTTTACACATGTGATGTTTTCTTTGAAACACAATACAAATGTCATTATTGACATTAGTAACATGTGAATTCAAGAAAATCTGATAAACATCTGTGAAAACTGAGGTGTGAAAGGAAATTCTTTTCGAGACACCTCCCTTTTTAAAAAAATATTAGTCATGCATCATTGGCCTGAGCTTTTAAATCTCTCACCTGTCCAGGGGTGTTTCCTGTGTGCCACAGTGCATTTCTCAAGTGTTCACCAGCACCAGTTGTTGAATTCACTACTTTGAGTGACACACCAGAATAGCCATAAGCCCTGGTGGGTTTGTCCTCCCAGTAGGTCTGAGTGACCTGCTTCCACATCAGAACATAAAACCGACTGCTGGACTGGTAGCCAAACACAAAGCCAGCATAGTCATCATCGCGGTCTGTGTTAACATAGAATGTCCCACTAAAGTCAACGGAGCTGAACTCATCATAGCCTGCGAGAGGACAGAAGAGACAAACCATTAAGTTAAAATGCTGGGTCCCAGATCTAGTCTGAGTTTTACCAGGTTTCATAAACTATCTTTTTCTGTTTCCTTTCCTGCAGGATGGAAGGTAATGAAACTTGCCTACCTATGGCATAGAGGTTTCTGAAGAGAAATAAGTTGTTTACAAGTGATGTTGAAGACAGCAGGCACTATACTTATATCAGGTTCTTCAATGGGGTATTTTGTATGTGTCACAGTAAGAGATGAGATGAACGGTCAATGGCAAATCGCCTTAAGTTGGTTTTAATTTGAGCATATATACTATGCCCATGTGTCAGTCCAAAGCTTGCAGCACAAAAAAGGTGTGTATGCATACTTTTTTTTTTCCTTTCCTTATCACCAGCTCATTGGTTACTTTTCCAAAGATGATGGCTGACATATGATACTCACCTACAGCTATTCCAGGATCAGAGTTGGCAGTCTGCACCAGTTCCTTGCCTTGGTGGCGAATAACCCAGTTGGGATCAATCTGAGCTGTTCCCTTGGGGTCCAGGGGGACCATCTGGAACTTTCTGAAATCAGTTTCACTGATGGCATTGTTTTCAGGGCATACATCATAAATATCTGGGACACTGTCATTGTCAAAGTCATCTTTGCAAATGTCACCTCTGCCATCACCTATAAGAAATGTAAATAAGCAAATGCAACTTTTAGCAATTTATTCAGTCTTCCTAAAACCTCTACCACTGACAGAAGAAATTTATGATACATGTGAGTATGTTATTCTCTTGTTTCTCAAAGAATGTTCCAAATGACTCCAAAGAAGGCTTCAGTCCTGAATGTCCATTTGAATTGTTGCTGGTAATGACTATAAGAAGTCATCAACTTAAATCAGGGCCAAAAATGTTGTTAATAAAATTGTCTTGTCAATGATCAATCTGGCCCCAGTCTATACATTGCTTTAGAATTGGGGTGAGATAAGCTGGAAGTTTACTATGTGGATGTAATTCACTAATGCCTGTATTACATTTTCAGTTTGATTTGTCCCAGATGTGGACACAACACCAGATTTTAATATGTGGATACAACACCACATTTTAATATGTGCAGTGAATTAATTCAAACAATAGAATTAAAATCTGTATCTTTCGGCATGTTACTAAATCCTTATATACTACTGAAGATATTAAACTTTTTTGAGACAATTTTATCTTTGTCTCAATATTCTTTCATGGACATTCCATCTAAGGTGCTTCAGATTGCAAAAGCATCACCTCTATATCAAAAGAAAGTGGGGACAATATTGCAGTAAAATATGCAAACATGTTTAGTCACACTTTCACCTATGGGTAGGATAATTTGTCTTAGAAAAATTTAGCACTTCAAAAACTGTAAGAAAATAGAAAGAAGCACTGTATTCAACAGTACTGGCCTTGGAGGAATGGAAATATTAAGTTTTGTTATACGAATCACATGAAGTTTTTTAGAGACCCTAAAAATACATCCACACAGCTCAGCTACAGTTGTGATTCTGCTCAATGCTTCTACTATGATCAATATTTTTTTAAAAATTAAAAATTATTCCCTTAATTTATCCATAACATTGGTAGAAACCAGATGTGACTTGCCTTGAATAGCGGCTGGTAAAAGGAGGCATATAAAAAAAAAATCTATTTGTCAATGCCACTGTTATTCAGTGTTATTCAGAGGCATACAATAGTACAAACACTTGAAAACAAAGTAAAAAAACTTGGCTAGACAAGTATAGAAAAAATTCACAAACAGTTCTGACTTTTACAACAGAAACCACTGGATATTACACTGGGTACTAATGTAAAACCAGAATTGTCAGCTAATTTGTTTCTACCCTCATGTAGCATCAACTTTTGTGTGTGTGCGTGTATGTGTGTTTGTGACTGCTCTAAAAACATGGGAATTAACACAATGGGAAACAGCAATGATTCAGCTCATTCAACATTGACCTTCTACTAGGTGCTTCACAGCCAAATGGAAAGCTATATTACTATGCCAAATCAACACAGTATTATCCAACTATGAAGCTTTCAGAGAGAATGAGTTTTAGGCAACAGGAAAAAAGAAAAAAGAAAAAAAAAAAAAGGTAATTTAGTCATTTGAAAAAGCTGAAGCACATAATGTCTCAAAGACTTCCTGCAGGTCACATATATGGTAAAATGGTCCCATTTTCCAACCTAGCTATCAGCCTTGGAGGACTCCAAATCCTGACGAGCTGTGTGCTCCTGTACCCGTTTGCCTTAGTGCTTATTGGAGAAAAGAGAATGAAATTCCAATTTTATTTCCTTCAGCAATATCAAAGAGGTAATTCTTGAGTCACAGGAGAATCTAATTATTCACTGAAAGTCCTGCTGACGTTCATTTGGTACTGAGCTGCTGCTGACAACATTGATTCCCTGTTAAGGAAAGTTATAAAGCATTTGTTTACCCAGCCATGTCCAAGAGCTCTCTCCAGGGCTTCATCTTTATATGCTATAGCTCACATCTTCAAGAGCGTGGGAGCATCTTTTGGCTTTACTTATTGCTTTGCCAAGATTTCTTTTGGACCTACCACTAATGACACTGATGAGCTGGCTCAACTGTTCAAATTTACATTTTTTGTGAATCCTTACTCAAAAACATAAATGTAGTTTCCCTTGCAAGATGCAGGTGACAGACAACTCTAGCAAACTATCCCAGTTTGGGGGGACCCTTATTCTGGAATATTTCTGAAATTAAGGGACTATTCCAGAGACTGGCAAGTACAAAGACACTTTGAATATGCAATTGGACTAAGGGGTTAAGTAATTTAAGAACTACTACTGACTACCAACCAGAAACTTCCTACTACCTGCAGTTGTCTTACCAGGAAATCAATCGGGCCACAGGATTTTATCTTTCTAAATATATATAAAACTCAAACCAGAAATTGCTCACCTGAATTTATTGTAAGGGCCATTACTTATAGACATATTATGGCAGTTTTCAAAGGATCATAAATGTTTTCTAAATTACATTTATCATCATGAAACTATCACTATTTCATTATTAAAATACTGCCAAGCATACAGAAGGACTGTTTGAGAGCGATCAGCAACATTTTACCACAGAACTGGAGAAAAGAACAATTATATATTGACTTTTTAAACTCTGACATGTACCTCATCGAGACATATTTAAAGCTATTTAGAAAGCAAATTTGAGAAAGGCTGCTCAGAAATCTTTTTTACAGAAATAGCTGAAAACTAACAACAGTTTTAGAGTTCAGGAGCCTGAAGAAATAGTCTGTTTTTCAAAATAAAACAGAGCAGCAAACCATATTTTTTCCATTTTAATTTTCAGAAGGTAACTTGTTTTGAAGGTAAAGCAGCTCTTCTTTCTTTTTTTGAAGACAATTGAAATTCAAGCTATTCAAAGTATTTTCCCAGATTTGTAATTTTTCAATTCAAAGTATAAATTTGTTAAAAGTGTTCTTCTATAAATAAACATGTGCATGTTTGAGACTCTGTCAAAGATGCTTTCTAATGCTCTAATCCTGGACCAAACTAGCCAGTTCAGTTCCACTGAAGTGGAGTGACACTGAAGTGTCTCAAATGTCAAAAGAAGCTCAGTTTGACATAAAGTCTTTCTTTTCATCACACATAAAGACTCCAAGATTAGAATTGGATACCAAGGACTAAATTAAATTAATATGGCATTATTCTTACCATCAGAGTCCTCCTGCTCAGGGTTGTATCTGAGGCGACAATTGTCTCTGTCATCTGGGACACCATCATTGTCATCATCAGGATCACAGGCATCTCCTTTACCATCTTTATCATGATCAGCCTGATTAGCATTTGGGATGTAAGGGCAATTATCCTGATTGTTCTGGTGGCCATCTTCATCTATGTCCTCATTGTTGTCACACTGGTCACCAACAAGGTCATTGTCTGCATCAGTCTACCCCAAAAAAATTTAAAAAGTAAAGTTATTATTGTTACTTAACACAAAAGTATGGACAGTCTGGTACTTAATTTCTAAACCTTTCTCTTCAATAAATTCTCTGGAGACAAGTGATAGCATGACGACAACGGTGCTTAAGGCAGAAATGTTACATCAAACTAGTATGGCTACTTATTCTCCTATCAGTGTGTAAGATCTAGTGCCCAAGACATTTTGAAGGCACGTCTTTGGCCACAATCTTCATTGCACTCATTTCAGAGATCACAGGGGAGCATCAGTCTGGGCAGCACATTTTCTGATTGCTTCTGTATACTTGATATTACTTATCTGCACATGGACCAACAAACTCTGACATATCAAATGCAGCTCTGAGGCTGTACTCACTTGCCATGGGGCAAGAAAGCAGTTCACCAAAGGCTTGAAGATGGATTAAAGGTATCATCACTCTACTTCCCTTTCATTGGACACAGAGATCTGACAACTCAGGATGTGAAAATGAGTAATGCAGATCCACATCTGCAGTTCAACAGTAAACAGGAACTAAGGCCAATTCCTGTGTTCTTTTATCTACCCGTGTTCTGATGTTACTATTAAGGAAACTATCTCTAACATTTACCTGGTCTGGGTTATGCATCAATGGACAATTGTCACACTGATCACCAACTCCATCACCATCTGTATCACTCTGGTCTGTGTTATAGACGTAAGGACAATTATCTCGTTCATTAAAAATGTCTATGGGAGAAAAAACAACACAAGATTGAAGAAACCAGACTGATAAAACATCAAGCACAGACAGTCATAGACTGTAGGAGTCATCAGTAAAGAAGCAAGGCTCTTAAAAGGTTCATAGGTTTTCTGATTGCTACATTATTACTACAACATGAAATACTGAAAAGCCTAAAATTAGAAAAAGAAATGATGGTATCAATTCCACTTTTCTTGCTATGATAAAGTCTTCCATATGTATTTTCCTAAGGAATTTAGCTAGAGTGAGGGCCAGTCGTGTCTTAAGAATTTAGCCCTTTTACATAGAATAACAGATAAAGGGGTGGAGTATTTTTCTTTTTAGATAATTTGATTTGGATTTTCTTCCCACACTCTAAGAAATGACATAGAACACATAACTATATCACAGTTTTGTACAGGAGAAGAGTTTTGTATAGAAACAACTGCATTAATGTTCAGTTGTCTTACCACTAAATAATTTAATTTTACCCGAATATGTGCACTATTTATTGTACAGCATGCCAAATTTTCAAAATAAACAGTTCTTCCTTAGGAAACTTTATTATACAACAAACAATCTCTGTAAAAAATTATAATATGTTGAAAAGAAACAAAATCCAGTCATGTTGGCGTATCTGTCTGGAAATGATACAAGGACTCTTTCCTTCATTATATGATCCCTGGATATTCACATAATCTTTCAGCCAATAACATATTATACTTTTTTCTTCAAATGCAGAACTACCATGAGTACTACTAAGAACCTGATAATCAGAAGGATGAGAGGACTTCAAAATGTTCAGAAGTTCAAGTCAGATAATCATCCAAAAGTTTAAAATGCTACTTAAGAAAATACGAAACTAGATTTCTTCAACTTCTAGTACTTGTGGATCTCATAAATTTGAAATGCTGCAGGGATGTGGTTTTTTAAAGACATTTAAGTGCTTTTACCGCTCCTTAATTCTGATCAAATTTGGGTCATATAGGCATGTACTGGAAGATGAAATCAACACTTTTAATAATATTTTAAGACATAAAATATGTGTGTTTGGATTACTGTGGGCTTTCCATTATGTTCATAGAAAAGCAGGTTAATTTCCTACAGATGTTGTCTTAACTGCATGGATGTTCTGATGTTCTTTTCCCTCCCTAAAAAGGAAAAAAAAAGTCAACAGAAGTGTTATATTAGACCCTGATTACTTTGGAACACAGATGAAGGAAAGATTTTTTTTTTTTTGCTTTGTTTTTTTAAGATTACACTGATAAAAAGTTCTTGTGCTTTATTCTTCAATACTGTAGTCAATTAGGGATTTTATGCAACTATGCTACACAGAAGTGATAAACGTCAGTCTTCTGTTTCTCGTCCTGCCTTTTTGAGCTGCTAGACCCAATTTTATTCCACATATAAAACAAGGTAGCCTGTCATACTGGACATAAAGCAAAGCGTATTTGTGGAACAGCACTTAATTCTCAAAACTGAAAGCATACCATCGCCATCAATGTCCACAGCACATGAGTCACCCTCCCCATTATTATCTGTGTCAATCTGCGCAGGGTTGTGCACATAGGGGCAATTATCACAGCGGTCACCAACTTCGTCCTTGTCATAATCAAATTGACGAGGGTTGAACAAAAGAGGGCAATTGTCCTAGTAAGAATAAATAGAAGATTTCAAGATACGAATCACAGCTCATGTTTGCATACTATGAAGTGGTATCTCTTCTCATTCACCTCAGACAGAGGCCAAAAATAAAAATATTAATCCATTAGTTTTTCAATGGACAAGTTGTACCTACACTGAAGATCTTGGTGGTAGCAGGTTGGCATCTGGAAAGCCTGGCTCATTGTGTGATTTTGTGGTTTTGTACAAGGCATGAATGAAAAATGTGTTCTGTATCTCACTAGGAGAGCAACATGCATTTTAAATTGGATCTGTACTCAGATATTTTAAGGTAAGCGTATCACTGGTACATGCATTTTTTTCAAAAAACCAGAATGTGTTGCACAATCAGGCCAACTTCAGCTGCATATTACATTTTTTTGAAAAAAACAAGAATTGTTACTCTGACTTTTTCAATCTAGTACCAATATTCTCACTTTTAAACCACATATTTTGATTTTTCAATTTAAACAAAGATTGACGATAATAAAACATGAAAAGTTTCATAAAGAAATGTTAAAATGAAATACTCCTATTCACTGAAAATATTTTTTTCTCTGAGACAACTCCTTTTAGTGGAATTTGGAAAATTTCATTTCACTTTAGTCCCTAATTTGAAAGTCTGCCAAAACAAGAATTCTTATGTTTCACACATTCCCAAATCACACATGGACTTTTGCACAGGCATGAGGAAGCACTCCGTGTGGAAAGCAAAGAAGAACGAAACCAAACCAAAGCAGTGGGAGTGAAGGCTACATCAGCATCGTGGAATCTGACGAGAGGTCATATGGAAAAAATCTCTGTGAACTACTTTTCCGCTGCTAAAACAAAGCCCATTTACTGGGAAATTTTTAGCACATTTTAAATTTCTCAGAAATACACTTTATGTACCCAAAGACAAGATATGGAGGCAAGCCAAAATTTTATACAGATCATAAAACAACTTTTGGCTACAATTTTTCAAATATATGTACTAAATCATATTATTTTATCAAATGATTGTTTGGGGTTTTATATATTCCAAATAGAGGCTCCATGAACACAGTTCTAACCCAGCTTTAACCGTCTGAAGCTCTAGAGCATCTAGGCTCCCTCTGAAGGGAACAAGGAGGAGCAGTAAATTCCTAACATGAATTCATTTATCCTAAACATGTTCAGAAAAGGCAGGATGAAGCCCACTCTTGAGATGCCTCTGTCCCTTTGCTGAACGTACAGGGAGAAGAGATTTAGACTAACTGCCTACCTTTTGGCTCTGCAGGTAAATGGACCTCAGTCTTGTGGGGAGATCTGAAGGAGCAAAGCATGAACCAGGCAAGGTACTTTCCTCCTGTCATTTTCCCTTGATGCTGGCTGCGTGTTTGTAGTTATAATTATTCACGATAACTTGTTTTCAACATACCTCAGATCCAATATTTACCAGCTTTTCAAATACAATGGACATATCATTCTTCCATTGTAAAATAAAAAGTCCAACACCATTTTCCATTAAACTGTTTTCATGCACACAACCGATGCCAGAACCGATTCAGAGAACATAATTCAGCCCCAGGTTCCCTGGGTTGTTTTGCTCTGCACAGTGCTACTCTCCTTTGACACCACACAGCTGTACTCTGCACCAGATATCATTCAAGGAAGGCAGAGCAAAATAACTCAGCTGAAGCTATGAACAATAAAGCTCTCATCTATTGTAATGTTTTTCCTTAAAAACAGATGTTTAGGTCAACTGTACTGAAAACACAGAAATGCATCTTACTTTATCATCTTCGACACCATCATTGTCATCATCCTCATCACAGGCATCTCCTTTGCCATCTTTATCAAAGTCTTCTTGGCCAGAGTTAGGCAGAAGGGGGCAGTTATCCTGGGCAAAATAAATCAATACATTATGTCTACATTATGTCAGAATGACTTGCTTGGGCAGAAGAGTAGATATGGTACACCAGAGACTATAAAACAAGAACAATCAGTCACAAATTCTTTTAAAAGTGCCTGTTTGTTTGCTGCCAAAGATAGTAGTTCATTTGCGGCTTTCATATTGCAAAGTAAGTAAAATGCATCTGCAAATCATTCTGTTTCCCAGTTCTCCTTCCATTAAAGGGGTGTTTCCAGTAAATTTGTGATGAAACTATCTAGCAGAGAACAAACACACCACACGCACACACGTGCAACCTTACATCAACTTTTTATAGACAACTCATGAAGTATGTTTGAATGCTACATATAAAATGACCAGGTTTGGTTGCCAGAAAAATAAAGATACAAGCCAGAAAGTGATCTTCAGAAATAGTTGTTCATATGGAAAGTTACTGGAATGATGTAGTACATAGCAATGAAGGGGAACAGTGTAAGAAAGGGTATTGAAAAATATGTCTTTATACCGTTCTGCAAAACAGTACCTTTGCACTCCCATGCTCCCTTGGCCTTGAAAATAAAACATATTTCACAGTGTCTGCTACAAAGTGAGCATGTTGCAACAGTCAAAGCTTAATGAAAGCAACCATCAGCTTGATGCTGAAAAGTGTTATTCACAACTACTTAGGAAAAAAGGAGAGAAAATTTGGTTATGTCATGGCATGTTTATCAACCTTTCTTTACTTACCTTCATGCAATGGTATGTTGCATTAGCAGCACAGACCAAGTTATTATTAGGCCAGCCATCCAAATCTGAATCTTCACCACAGATGCGGCCATCACCAGCATAACCTGTCCTACATTCACATTTGTACATCGGATCACTGAAATGGCCCAGATAGATGCACTCTGCAGACTTATGGCAGCTGTGTGTCTTGTCCTTGCATGGATTCTCGGGTTCACAGACCTGTAACAGAACGTACTCATTGAAACATGATGATACTCACAGCCAGCTGTGTGTGCTTCAACTTTGTCAAAAACAGGACAACTAGTTAGATTCCTAAAGACAGGAACTTTGTTCTAATTCTGGTTAGTAAGTAGTACTGCTCTGTCAGTTCACAACTCCAGACAATGTGTACAATAAAAATAATTAAAATAAAGCACAGGAAAAATTGGACATTATTCAAAAAACAATTAAAGTGATTCATATTTTCAAAACTCTGCTTTCTTCCAGATGTCAGTAATTCCCAGAAGTTACCTGCAACAGAAAGTGAACTGTAGTCCCCTCTTTCCTTTACTGTTCTGCCTGTCTGACTATCATATTTTCTTAAATCAAAGAGACCCTAATGAAATCCCAAGTTCCCTTCAAGTAAGTTTTTGTTCCCACTTTCTTACAACTTTGCTTATTTCCATTGACAGTATCTGAGGATCTTACACAGAGGTTTTACATTTAGACTTCACATGTTGAGCTAACCACAGATTGATTCAACAGCAAAAAGGAGAAGGCATCCCATGATATCCATTTTAATGTTTTTGTCTTGTCTATCAAACCATAATCTTCAATATCACTTCCAATTCCTTCTGTCCTTCAATGCTGTTAAGTGTTGGTTGAATGGAATTTAGAGAGTGAGAACTTCAAACACATGTCTGATGACACCCACATTAACAGCATTATATCTATGGAGAGAACAATCTTGATTCCTCAGTTTCCAATCCCTGGATTAGGTATATTCACCTGCAGAAAGGAGTGCAAAGCAGAGGGTTGCTTGCTCCTGGCATTTTACGTTCATTTGGTGCAACAGGGCAGATGTCTAGAGAGAATAAAACCCTTAAAAAAAACAACCCCAAATTCAGCATCTGTTACTTGAACCAAAAATGGCCTGTAAAAGCAGTTATCTGTTTCATATCATTTTTGTTTGGTACCCAAGTTTATCACATGGTTTCATTCACAGATATTTTCAGGTCAGAATTACTCCATTTCAAAGACACCAAATTCTCTTTGACATCACTTACTTGCTTCTCTGTCTTGGCAACTTCCAGCCCTACCCCATAGGGCTGAGTTCCTTTATAGCGTGGAGGACATGGCAAGCAGTGGAAACCTGGATTTGTGTTGACACAGCGATGGACCTGATTCACCTTAAAGCAAACATCTGACACTGCTATACACTGCAGGAAAAGAAAGAGAGAACAAACCAATTAGATGGCTGTTTAATTCCCAAATAATGAAAACTTCACAGTGATTTCTTAATGCTAATAGAAACAAAGTCAATACCTCATCAAGATCCTCACAGATGGTACCATTGCCAAGGTAACCTGCTGGGCATGGCCCACATGACCAAGACCCGTCTGGGTAACTGTTGCATTCTGCTCCAGGAAAGCAAGGATTTGACAAACATCCATCTGGCAAAGACACATAAGAGTGTAAATCAAGTTAGGAGCATAAAAGGCATGTAAAACTTCATTTAAGAAATGTGTATTCTTTG
Source organism: Nesoenas mayeri (assembly GCF_963082525.1). Classification (NCBI taxonomy): domain Eukaryota; kingdom Metazoa; phylum Chordata; class Aves; order Columbiformes; family Columbidae; genus Nesoenas; species Nesoenas mayeri. The sequence continues at coordinate 75,134,661 of NC_137544.1, forward strand.
TTCATTAGCTTAAATAACATCTGATGCAATAGACTTATAAACAGCCTTAGAATTAGGGTTATTAAAGGTATTTAATAGCCTATTGATTCAATATGAAAGTATTAGAGATTTATGCATCCAGTTGTATAAATGACAGCAGATTGAAGCCCTGTTCAAAAAACACATTCAGAAGTCAGTATTAAGAATATATATAAAATCCCACTGATCTAAACAGCACCCAAAATAGTTAAATTTATTCTCCTGAAACAGAGGTATAATTAGTAGATTTCCATAGTGTCAAATCATAATTATCCATTAAAGAAATAACAGCAATAATAATTACTCAGAGTGAATAAGGAATGACTAAATACCAACCAATTGGGCAATCCTTCTTATTGCACATATCATGTTGCTTGGTATCTCCCACACATGGCTTTCCTCCATACTGTGGCTCTGGACTGTTACAGAGGCGAGACCTCTCACGAATTCCTCCTCCACAGGTAACAGTGCAGGCAGACCATGGGGACCAAGGACCCCACTGGCCATTCACTAGGTTATGCAGAAGAGAGGAGAAGAGCATCACAGGCAATTTATCTGGTGCCAATGACAACAATCCTTTCTTCAGATCCTAGACTGGGGACAGTTTCTCACTACACACGCAGGAAGAAAGATGCTGGCAAAGCCTTACACTGAGATAGCAATATTTCAGAAACAAACAAACAAATAAAAAATACCCAACTGCTTTATAGGCGTTTTTTGGTCAATAATTTAAAATAACACGCTGTGCCCGCTGGCATGGTGTATTTCCATTTAAGCTGCTTGATCAGAACAAGTACTGTGCCTTCAAAGCTCCCTACTAAGCTTTAATTTTGTACAGAAAGCAGGCTGTGACCACAGGATACAAGCATCTGCTGAGCCAAACCTGAGCTCTGTGGGGTTTTTTTATGGCAAGAGTATGCTCAGTAAGGTTGCAGTTATTGTTCTGGTTTTGTAATCCACTCATCAGTTTATCTTCAATAGTATTGCTTGACTCAGTATAAATAACTTATCGCAATGATTCTTCTGCACATTTTATATTGGTAAGACCCAACCCTACTGATCCTGTTGTCATCAACCCTGAATTTTCCTGAAATACAAACATCTTTGAACCAAACTCTGTGTTTGTTCTTTGTACTGAAAAAAAAAGCAACATAAGGGCAATGGTATGTGCCCTTCAATAAATAACTTTTGCACTAAGTGTGCATGCACAGGTAGATCAAAAAAATAGCTTAAATGCTTAGAGCTATTAAAGTACTATTGGTTTAGAAGCTTGACATCAGTTTCAAGCTCATATCCTACAAGCAGAAAAGAGAGGCTAAAGAGAGGAGGGAACGAAGAAAGATATACAAAGGGAAAAAAGTGAGGAAAAATTATAGGAAAGTGAAAGTGAGTGGAATAAAAGGTATCTAAAAAGGTTAAAAGTGTAGGTGTGGAAGAAAGAATTATAATAACAATTAAATGTGTTGAATATGTGTATGCATGTACACGTATGGACACTTTCAAAGAAACCTGTGTATTGGGAGACTGTATATCTATTCCTAACGTGTACAGTACCAGCTTCCTTTTAGATAGAAAATGCTTATATTTTTGATATGCAGAAATATACTACTAAGCTATCACATGAAAATTTCTCAAACTTTTAATGTTTAAATCCAAATCATAACTTGGAAGGCTTACAAAGCCTCTGACTGCATCATTGTCTTCATTTTTAAAGCACCCTTGTGTATTGTTTCATCCCTAAGCTACAAATTATATTTTTCATCATAGAAACTCACTGTAACTTAGATCTGATTAAAGAGAAGAAATTCAGCTGGAGTATTACTGTGTCACCTTGGATTCAAGACCACAGACGTACCTGGACATGGAACCTTCTCACACTTCTCCGTTTCACGCCCATTTCCTACACAGTTTTTCCCACCCATCTGTGGGACAGGGGAATTGCAGAGGCGGATGCGAGTGATATTTCCTACTCCACAGGTGACTGAACAGGAAGACCAGGGAGACCAGTGACTCCAGCCACCATCTTGACGTACTGTCAGGGAAAAGAGCAAAATCCAAGGAAATAGCCCACCTGCAGCAGTAATATAAACTCATTTGTGAAGTTAAACTTATAGTAAGCCTCTCCTACACCTGATGAATGTCCTATCTCTTTCCTACCACTGTCACTTACAAAGCCCAGCATGTCAGCTCAGGCATTCAAGTACAGCTTTTTTAAGAATCTCAGTGACCAACACATGGCTAACATGGATGTTAGATATTTTACTGAAAAATAAACTGTCCCAATGAAATGGACACTTGTTTAAAATGCACATTTGGACATCTTGCATCTTCAACAATAGCCATAGCTACTATAGGAGCCTGGACACAGAAGCTACCTGCAACAGTATTAACTACAGAATGTCAGGAAAAGGATAAATATTTGAAAGGGGGAAATGACAAAGAATCTAATGATAGCTACTTTAATTATGCATATATGAGTGTTCAAATACATACTGTCCTGACTAGCAGGCATTTATAGGAAATCCAGCTTGTTTTCACTTAGAGATGTCCAAAGAAGCTTTTAAAAATGGAGAATTTTTATTACTTACTGCGATGGTCACATTTCTTAAAGCTGCACATCCTTGTCTGGATGTGTGGGCCTGTACAAGCACTCCTGGTGACATCACATGACCTTCCTCGCATCTGAGTCCCAGAACCACAGGTAACTGAGCATTTTGTCCAGTCTGACCATGGTGACCAGCCTTCCTCACTGTCATCAGCTGCAGAACAAAAGGTAAGAAAAACTGTTGAGCATTTAAAGTTGCTCTGCTATCCTATTGAGAAGATTTTCACCTTTTTGTTGTTGTTTTTCTACAGAACATGTACTTTGTCCTTGAGATCTCTTTTTTTTCTAATTTTGCTTTCCCAAGCTGCCACTGAAGTTAGGGAATTATGGTTTAATGTAATTAGAGGTTAGCCCAGACAACAATACTGAAACTTCATGAACTTGTATGCAGTGTATGCATGAAGCACTGACCTTCAGAGGAACAACATCTTATCTCTAGAATGGACTGAGTCAAAAACTCGAGTTCCAATTGCCTTTGATTTCAGAATATGATTCATTACGATGAGATGTGGCCCCACCTCTGAATACAACATAAGGGTGAACATGATCAAGAGCACATTGTAAGAATATGCACTATGCTTTGAATAGGAAAAAAAAACCCCTCTGAGTATATTCCAATGCATTTTTATTTAGAATATCTAAGCAACTATTTTCTTCTGTAACAGACCTCTCTGGTACAGACTGAAATGTACTGGATCCACACTGAAGTCACTTAATCAGTAAAATTATTTAAACTATTGTCACTCCAAAGTCTAGTTCACAGCCTGCAATGTTTCCTTAAATGTGGAACAGATTGTCAAGGTTCATAAGCAAAGCATTAAACCAAAAGAGGATACATGACAGAGAAAATATAAAACAAAGTACCAGAATAACAGTAACAGAGAGAACACTGCTTGCACTCTTACTAAATATTGCATCAAACTGCATGAAACTTTTGATCTGGAACATATACATCCTCCACAAGGAGAAAAGAAGACATCCTAACCCATGTTAGTCTGTTTTAACCAGGCAGTATGAAGAAGAAACAATAGTGCACAGTACTATAGCAAACCAATAAAAATCAGAATGTTCAGCCTTGGAAAACATCACTGGGAAGGAGCATGCATTTAAACTTTAGTGTCCAAATTAGGCAGGCCAGTTATCAGCTCATTTCTAAGTAACCAATATAATCACTGTAGAGAGACCAGCTCCTCCAGAAAGTAACTTCAAGCAGCCAAACTACTTCATATGATCTTTGTGCATATATAAGTTTTTTATTTGATCTTACCTGCCTTGACCTCTTACTTGTTTTGACCTTTCGAACACGCTAGTAGTGATTTTTAATATTGCCAAAGAGTATCTTTCTCTGTGGCTAAATACTCACAGTGAGAGCAGACTGGACAGCATTCACCTTCAACAAAAGATGGACTGGCACAGGAGACTGCTGGGCAGGTGATTTGATGGCACACAATTTTAGAACCCTACAGGCAAAGAAATCACCTTACTGACATGCTCACATAGAGAGGCAAATAAAGGTGGGCATCTGTGGAAGTTTCACGTGTAGAAATTCTTTGATTTGTTCTGTCATGGACATGGGGGCTACTTTTTATAAATATCAGTAAATCTAGGCTAAGCTCTGGGTAAATGTGACCTGACCTGGACAGTTGATCTGGGTTAAACACACTATCCAATTTTAACAGTGAAGAAGAATGTTCCTAAAACCTTACCTGGCAGGTACATTTGGTGCAGCTATCTACAATCCAGCTTTCGCTATCTGCAAAGACACGGCCATCCTGCCAGCAAACCGACTGGTTCTTCAGTGTTTTGTTGGGCCCAATCAATTCCCACATAATTTGGTTCTCTTCAGACTAGAAGATGAAGTAAATAAAAACAAATTATGTACTTGATAAGCAAACCATTTTACATAAACAAAATTGAGACTCTACTGGATTTAGTTCTTCCATTAAAAAAAAAAAAAAAAAGAAGTATATTTTTCATATTTATGTACATAAAGAAGATGATCTCAGGTACCACAATACTGCATAGCAATTCTTCAGATAATAGTGCAAACACAGTCGCACAATACTAAGGAAAACCTGTTCTTAGCATTTTTTCTTTCTTCTAGTACAGCTCATCTTTAGATGGGAAGACTTTAGTCCTGAGGCATATGACATAGTAATAAACTTCCTTCAGGAAAAATTAATCGATTCAGAATAAGAAGAGAGGCAGACTGCAGTAAAATGTCACCATCATACTTCAGCTATGAAAATCCTATACATTCACTTACAGTTTAGGTACCCTGTGTAGCCACTTGCTAATGTATTCATAAAAGGTATAAGCATGATACCAACACCTAAAGAATACACGGGCACGGTTGGGTTTGTTAGCTTTCAATTTCCAAACCCACAGTAACCTTCAGGAGGATTGATTTCCCCCATGTATGAGTGCATGTGTGTGTGCTCTTTTAAACCCAGTCTGTGTAAACGAAGACTTCATTAAAGTGTTATACTCAAAAACTACCTAACTAGTCACATTGAAAATGTAAGTCATCTCTACATTATGCAGATATAATCAGGTACATGAATGTACATACAGAAAACTCTATTAAGTGTCTCTGGTATAAAACAAACAAGGAAAGGGCACTGTACAGCAGACCTCTCTCAGTTCTTCAGACTTACATGTACCTACCACTTTTTGGAGGTTATCAGCCAAGTTATTCACCACAATGCGCAGGCCGGTGAGCTCTGTGAACATCGTTCCCAGCTCTTCACAGGAACGGTCACAGAACTCAGCCTTCTTCTCTGGTTTCTCACCCACGTACTCAGTTGTAACAGCAGGGCTCAAGTGAAGGATTTCAGTGCTCTCATTGATGGTGTTCACTTCAGCTGGTAGCAAGAGAAGGAAAGAGAAGAGCAGCATATACAAAGTTCTTCCGCAGATTACAGATCCTGATGAAATCACAGGTTGGCACCCATAGATAGGGTTTAAACTCATCTATTTTGGCACAACTTCATGCTAGATTACACCCATGAGTAAAATAGAGAGGTTACATGTCAGCTGGTTCCAATTACAGGCTTTCTTTTTTCAAAATTAAGAGCCAAGATGCATCTCAGATAGCCCTCACTTTAAAACATTGTTGGCACTGAAAAACTTTAATTTATGAAGGCATAACAAAAGGACATAGTGTTAAAAAAAGTAAACCCCTTTTATTCATGCACAGCCATGAAAGATTTCAGACTTTTTCTTGATGTAGAGCAAAAGGCAGAAAAAAGAGCTTCCTTGCAGAAAAACATTTTCCCTGTTCTGCCCATAAATTCCATGGTTACTTGGCTCAAATTTCAACCATCATGCCACTTATACCAGGCTCTAGGCTACTCTATGTTGCACTGCCTGGTGTTAAACTCAGAGGAGCTGTTATAATAATAGTTTAATTCTGAAGTGAAATGGAGGAGAAGGTAAGATCAGCTTTGTCACTCTAAACACTCTAAACCAGCTTTGCTTTGTCACTTGAAACACTCCTCCATGAAGCAGATTGTAATCAAAACAGAACTTGCATGCATTATAAAGTGAGAACTGGACAGGTTCTAATATCAATTCAAAAGACTTCCCTGTCTATAGCAAATTCTTGAAAAATAATGTAACACAAAGCATCAGTAGTAATTAATGAAAAAAGAACATAGCTAAATAAAGCAGTTTGTGTTCTGTTAGGCATTTAAATCCCCACTTGGTTAATATCTTGTGGATTCCATGAAAACTTTCTCTAAGGACTCCATGGTACACTCAAATTTGGTAGCAGCTGTACAGAAATCCAATGTGCCCTGTCTCTCAGTAAGGACTTGTTTATCAGATTTGGTAATGTTGTAATAATCTAAGCTTACCGAACTGAAAGGAGAAGCAAAGGATATAGGCATTTTAGAAGAAGAAATCAGCACAGGAATGTGTGCTATAAAACATATGCTTCAAAACAGCCCAACACCATTCAGTGCTGACAAGTCACAGAAGGTGGAAACACTTCAAAAACTTTGAGGGTTTGATTTGATGCTTGACTACACAATATAAAGTGTTTTATTTAAATGTACAAGCAGTGAAAATGTAAGCAAAATATTCTTCATTCATTTAGAAGGCTAAAAACAAAAGAACAAAGAAACAACCCATAAGATTACATTAAGTAAATCTTTCTCAACCATGTTTAAAATGATTGGCTTGATGTGCTCTAAAATTAGCTATGAACTATCTGTCACCAGCCAAGGTCTACAAAAAATTGTTCACTGTATTCCAGAGTTGAAGTAATTGTCCAGCTTCACTTACAGGATGGGAGAAAACTGATATACCCCATAGCAGATCAAAACTCTCTGTGTCATAACTGTTTACTTCAGCTGCTTTTTTGATTCCCTGGAAAGAATGAATTTTTCCTACCGCATTGAAACACTAGGTTTCTCAGATTCCCCCATAGCACTTCTGAGGTCATTAATTTCATATTTTTCTAGCCAACATGAAGTGTGCCTTGACCGGAACATTCTGAGGACATTAATAAAGCTGCAGTCTCAGCAGGAAACATAAACCAAAACTATGTTAGAAGAACTAAATCCACATTTCCTACTGGTACTTGGCAGTGACTGAAAGAAGATGCCTGGGGATCACTGGGAAATCAGTTCTCTGGTGCTGGCTTCCTGCTAATTTCCTAAGGACCACATGATTATCTTTAAAATGAGAAGGCAGAAGAGCAGAATGTGCATTCTTTCACGTATGTAAATGTCATTCTGTTGATCTAGCTGAATAAATGATTTTATTGATGTGCCTATTTAGACGTGGTTTTGTCATCTCTCTTACCTAGTGCTAAGTCCTGCCTAAAGTATTTGCAGCCACCACACTACTGAGATACTTTCCTACCCTCAACCTAACAGCAATCCCAAGCTACCATTTCACCATACCTCACATTCTCATACTAGGAGTAAAGATACAGTAGGAAAACACAGCCCTGTCTCCGAAAAAGCAGCAGGTTTTTTGTGTCCTCAGAGGTGAGGGCACTTCTCTGGTTACATCTGCCATGTTATTATGGGACACCAACACATAAATAGGGCACCTTAGTGCCTGTACCTCAGCTCAACGATTGGGCCATCAAAATAGGAAAATATGTACCTTGCAGTAAGTAACATATCACCCATGGCTTTTCAACTGTGGTAATTAAGCTAGATAGACAGTGCTAGGAAATCAGCCATGCATATAACAAGCCTCCCAAGTAATTTTGATGGCCTCAAGCCACAGAGTGCTGCTAGCCATCTTCTGTTGCTGCACAAGTAATTTCCACTTTGTAGTGTTCTCTTGGTGCTACAAAGTAAAAGTAAAGATACGGTGACTTGAACTAAATACTAAATTGAACTGTGAATTGAACTAAATATTAGTTGCTACATACTTCCCAGGAAGGATAAAACTACAAAAACAACGACAAAAAAAAAATCTGTATAATCTGTATAGTTTATTGGACCTGAAGATTTGTGATGTGATGTGATAAAAAATATATTAAGAAAATATTATCTGTTGGTTATAGCTGCAATAGCTGAAGAGTATAGGAATTCCTCCTAGGGTATGTATCAGCATGCAGAACTCTACTATCCCTCTAGGCTCCCATTGGCTTCCTCTTCATAGTAGAAGTACAAGTAGAAGCACATTTTTACTTGGTGATACTTCAAAACATTTGGCCACACTATTTGCCACTGTGGTAATCAATCAATGACAGTGTAAAAGATATGTAGACACTGTCTTTCATTGGTTTTGCTGGTTCAATCCCTCTACACCCAGGGATCCCATGCCCTTGACTGAGAGTTTTTCCACCTCTGACTCCTGAAAGTGCCCTCAAGATTCTACTTCAGCTTCTGGGAATTTTGTTTCCACTGGTAAATGAACCAACATAGCTGAACTCCATCCTTTTTAAAACTAGCCTTCTCTTTTATTCAGTTTACGATTAGATCTAAATACATGTTTTTATTTTCCCACAGCAGTTCTGCTCAACAGTTTTCTTCCACTAACAAAGTTGAACACTAGTAATCAGTAGTTCTGAGTAGTTTCTCCACAGTTTCTGAGTACAGAAGACAGCTTGGCTGGGAGAGATAACAACCAACAAATGAGGGCATGTCTTCTTGCCTTTGCCATCTAAGATCACTTTCATTCTAGCCTATGTGACTCATTTGTAACACATTGTCACACTTGTGTCTGAGGTCCTGCACCTGGGCACACCTCTGGAACATATGAAACAACCAATCCTTTACTAAGATGTAAAAGCAGACTAGCAAGCTCAGTTAATTTTTTGTGCATATACATATCTATGCAGTCCTATACAGATATCTATATAAATTTATCTAAACACATGTATATATCTTATAGAGACTTTTTGTTACAAAATCTCAACATTCTGGCTCCCTTTGAAGAAGTCAAAACCCGCTACTGCTTAATTTCTAGATTTTGTATAAACAAGGCACAATGATGAGTACAGTTCAACTAACTGATTTGCTCTATGACATACATTTTAGCAAACTGACAGAAATAATGGAATTTCAGATAGCAGGAGTTTAAAATAAAATCCTGAAGTCCTGACTGCCTTGTGCACACACCACATTCCTCTGACAGACTCAGTTGTCTCTGATTCTTGACTGAGCTCTTGCTAGTTACAAAAACGGGAAAGTAAAATACTCAGCATCTCCCATGAGCTCATGTACAAAACCTTAGTGCATACTTAACAAATTTTCATAACTCTTTCATGACAAATCCAATATACCCCCACACATAGAGGGCTTCCCTCCTAGTGAGGTCAGCATGAAGTGGACTAACAAGAACACGTCAGCCTGTCACATACATGCCTTCCATCCCTTTTCATTTTTTTTCTTGTTTTCTTTAAGTTATTTTGATTAACAATGCTTTGGTATTAAAACTCAAAGCCTCTTTCAGTCAACAAACTTAGTGCAGAGCAATTCAGTGTCTGTAAGACTTGCAGACTTGTTCATGGGCCCATTGAGAGACAGGAGCAAAATTCAGAAGCAACTTTACCAGTCTTGTGCTCAGACAATCATGAACATCTCATGGAATAATACAGATATTGTCATACATAACACATTTTTCCTTCTATTTATATTAATTTCTTGCTTGATAGCTTTTCTCCCAACTTAAAAACAGGCTCAGAGTTATCAACCTAAGCAATAAGAACTAAAATAGTAGGCTAGAGAGTAGAAATGATATCTCAAGATAGCTAAAAATATGTTCCTATTACCACAAAAAAACCCACAAAACAACTCATTTTCTTTTTTATTTTGAAGGGCTCTGTTGCATGATTTTAAGATAATACGTCAGCATTGACATTTCTCATTTTCAGAGTCAAGTGAATGGTATTAATGAGGTAAAAAAGCCTTACTTGACTGGCTTCTCTGGCATCCTTTCTTACGCAGAACATCCTCTATTGAAGTATCAAAGATTAACTGAATATTTTGCAAAAGACCCTGTAATAAAAATAAAAAGTAATTAAAAACCAGTTAGATCAATTTGGGATTAACTAATAACTGATCTATGTCAATCCCATGCTAATGACTGGATTCAGCCATAAATATGTAAAAAATAACCTACAAGCATCACAACTGAAAGACACTGAAAAAAATGTGTTTATAGTTTTGCTATATGCAATTTCAATACTCTAAGCAACAAAATTATGTATGTTCTGAAATAAGTCATGCTAAAAGTTATTAATCAGCTATTAGCTCAAATCTCTATTCTCACGGTGCATTTTAGATAGTAGTTCTATGAAACATTTGCCACGGGGTCAAAGTCAACTTTTGACGCTCCTGCCCCATCACACTTCCATCGTTAGCCAGTCATTCCCATGCACCACACTTTACTGCCTCCTCAATTCTTCTGACAAACAACTGATGGAGAAACTTCATCATGGAGGCAGGAATGGAGAGACTGTGGACAAGAACTTCTGGCTTCCATGACAAAACTTGTCGCCCCATGGAACGACACTCCAGCATGTCATGCTCTGGCTGACAACTAGATGGCACAATAGGATGAGACAGAAAGGGCTTTCCAAATTTTTGAAGCCATTAGTTCAAGCTGGATTTTAGCTGTGAGTGAAAAGAAGCCATCCTTAAAGCACTTGAGCGAGATCACACCACTATATGAGGCAGGAGGTAATTTTTCTTTTATAAGAAAACCAGAAAGTTTGTAACTGCTTCATTTTAAAACAAAAGTGAAACAATAAAGGTTTTCCACAAAAAGAAAAAATCTCATTTGCAGGACTGATGATGAAAACTGTTTTATTTTTATCTTTTTTTTTCCTTTTTTTTTCTTTTTTTTTTCTTTTTTTTAATTGAAATGAAAGGCCATTCAAAATGGCAAATCAAGATATTCTGTTAGGGGATGGACCAACACCACATGCTTCAGCTCCATTAAAAATCCTTTTTTTTTCTTCATCTTTCAAATAAAATCTAAAAATATTGAAAGGCTCTTACAACTTGAATAGTTATATTTCGACAGCCAAAGAGGTCTTCAAGAAATTTCCAAAGAATTCTACAAATCACCACAAAAAATCCAAGAGGTGTTGGGAGAACATAACTGTACCTATTGCATCTTTTCAAACTACTTGCAGTTAATTTCTTACCTCACCAGAGGCTTGAGCTTCTCCAGGTTACCTACCCTGAAATGATTCTCCCGAATGGACCCTTTGGCCACGTACATTCTGCTATTCTCTGCTTTCAGTTGCTCATAGAAAGGCTCCTCCAGGATGAAGCTGTCAATAAGGTCACAGCCAACATAGAGATTGTAGTTCTCCCCTGTTATTTGCACGGTGAGGTTCTTCCACTGTGAGTCGGCGAGGTCCACATCTTCCAGGGAAATCACATTCTGGAAGCCATCCACCCAATATATAAGGTCCAGGGTGTTGGCACGGCCATTGGAAATGATCTCAAACTGCCTCTCACTGATGCCAGGACCTTCTAAAGCAAGGATAGTGCCTCTAGATTGCCTGTCCTGTCTCAGGGTGGCTGAAAGGATAAAGCCCTCATTCTGCCGTATGAGTCTGACAATCTTTTTCAATTTCTCTGGTTTACATGGAGGTATATGGTCAAACCGAATGAAACGATACGCTGGGGTAGCAGGGTCTGGACCCCGAAACAGTTTTGCTCCAACTGTCTTTCGGTTTATATTACTGATTTGAAGTAAATCAAAGGTAGTCTCCTCTTCCTTGTCACCATCTGAAAAAGTTAACAGTGTGTGACAATGTGTCTACAAAAAGTCTTATAAGAAACAACTCTGCACACTATACGTAGTAACTGCAGTTGTATGACAGATGTAAAGACCAGCAGAGTAAACCCAGCACTTTCCTACTTCCACAAAGACAACTCTTCCTATTAGCATGCAAATGAATTGTACTTTCCATCTGTCAAGTTCCTTTATATGACAACTCTCTCCTTCTATATGTGTAGGTATAAATATGTTTAATTCTATAACTAAACATATGGCTATATATTTTATAGCACTATACAATACACACTTGTACATATATACAGGCTGTATGTCATGTATACGCCTATGCATGGATGTATGTAAAGATGCATTCAATTAATATTTTTAATATACATGAATGGATAAGGAAGTTGAGTCAATTTCTATATTTTGACTAAAGCTAATAAAAATCAAATTATGAGTAGACATGTGGACACATCACAACAGGAAGCAAGAGATTTACTTTTTAAAGATTCAGGCCAAGAAGTCAGATGTAAACAAGGGTCTGGCATTGTGCCAATTTACATTCTACTTATATTTGGTCTGTAGAGGTCTATTTCTTTACATCCATGTTTTTAAAGTGTTCACCCTACTCAGTGATTCTGTTTACGTTAATTTCACCATACATTTCCACTGCACAGGAAAGTATAATAGCAGTTATTTCTGAGATTATATACATTTTCATCAATAATTTGTAAAGAAAGCAATTTGGGGATATTTAATGGGAAATCGTCATTTAGCAGTAAGATGTATCTACCAAAAATATCCTACTACTACAGGCACTTCTAAAAAATCATATATGATTATTTTGCCCACTGTAGCTCAGGTAAGCTTTACACCAACTTCTAGCTTTGGGAGTTACTCTATATCTAGTTAAGAAGTGTCAGAACTCACCCTGAGCATTTGAGGAAACCCACAGGGTTATCAAGACAGCAAGCCACAACAGCCCACTCTTCTGCAGCATAACTCCTATGAATAAACCAAAAAGTAGTAAGTATTATGGAAAAATATCTATCAACTACAAATATTTTAATTTACCTCATGAAATGCCATAAACAGAACTCTTATTAGAAGCAACTATACATCTAAAAATAAGAATTTCTCTTTTGTCTGACTCTGGTAATATTTATTCTGGGGTAATTCTCGATGCCAGACGTAAAACAGGACATCCAGTGAACGGAAGCTGGATGATAAAGCTCCTTTTTATGTAAATGTTCTTAATAATAAGAAAAGAAAGACATACAGAAAAAATAGGCTACTATTTTCTCCACAGTATTTCAGTAGCTGGCATAGGGACCACAAGACTACACAAGATACAGCATATTAGTAGCTACATTTTTACTTTGGAGCACAATGTTCAGCTGAAATTCCTTGTGAGGATAATGAGATCTCACTAGATGCTGCTCCTGAGCTAGTACCTTAGTAGGGTACTTTTCAGTACCTTTTTTCAGTGCCATCATAGAAACTCCTCTCTCTTTCATCTATCTATCTATCTATCTATCTATCTATCTATCTATAAAATTTACCCATTCTTACAATTCTGTTCACCCAATCGTAGCTGGACAACGTGACTTTTAACGTGATTCCATTTTCGCCTCGCAGCACTATGCAGCTATAAGCCACGTAATTGCATCTCCATATGTGTCTGCACTCATAATGAATGGAGCAGACACATTCACTGGAATGTGCAGACATTCGTTTCTTTGGATACCGCCACATCACTTTGGCACTGCTAACTCCATGCACTTCTGTAAAGACTCGGGGATGCCACCTTTTACTGTCTGTATTTCCTTTCTCTTACAGGGTACACTTTATTATCTGTCACCCCGAGGTATTACCGCTACCACCAATTACCGGCAAATGCCAGAGACTCTTGCACCTCTCTAACTCGGCACCTTTCCCGTGGGACCCTGCCCTCCCGGCTCCGGCACAGCCCCCGCGGGCACGGCTGCAGCAGCTCCCGGCCGGTGCCGCACACCGCCTCCGGCGAGCCTGCCCCGGGGCATCTTTCACCCCGAGAACCCGCAGGGACGGCAGCGTGGGGCGCCCACCCGGCTGCCCACGGTGAGCCCCCGCAGCCTCCCCCGGCCCCGCCGGGCGGCAGCCACCCCCCGCAGGGGGCTTCACGGCGGAGCACGGCGATTTCCTGCCTTACGCCTCACCTGGCATGGGGGGAGCCGACGGCGCGCTGAGGCTCTGCTGGGACGATGCCAGTGGGGAGCGGAGCGCGGTGCCGGGCCGCCGTCGCAAGTCCCTCCACGGCCCCGCGCCCCGCGCCGCTGCCTTTATGGGCTGCGGGATGGGCCCCGCTGTCAATCAGCAGCGCCGGGGCGCGCCCCCGGCTCGCCCCTCCGCGGCGGTGACATAAGCCCCCCGCCGCCCCCTACCCACCGGGAGGCCCCTGCTCGCCTACCTGCGAAGCCATCCCGTGCCCAGGCCCTCCCCTGTACCGCCCCGCGACCGTCACACCGCCCTCCGCGGGCGGTGCGGGAGGCGGGCTGGGCGGCCGGTGCCTCCCCCAGGGAGCGGAGAGGCGCGGAAAGGCGGGGAGAGGCATCCGAATGCGTCTCTTGAAGGGACGAGTGCGGCCGCCCCGACACGGCAGAGCCCCCGGGAGGCGGCGCCAGCCCCGGCAGCCGGGCTCCTTGCGCAGCCGGCGGCTTCGCGAAACCTCGCTTGCTAAGACCTCGGTGCTCCTGCCGCCACTGGGGCGAAATTCAGCCCTCCCGAGGACTGAGTCCTCTCTTCTTTATCATTTTTGTTTTTAAATTACGCAGCAGCTCAAAGGCGAGGCTTGCCCCAGTCGTCCTCACCTGCTCCTTTTGTAAAGTGCTTACTGGAAGTCGGTCAGCAACTTGCCAAGTGGGCCCAGCACCTCTGTCCCTCCTTTCTCCATAGGAAGCACCATCCTCTTTGATCTCAAGGAAGGTCCAGTGATCCTGTTTAAGCATGCTCCTCCTCACAGAGGGCACCTTGCCCCAGGCTAACGAAAGTGGCACACAAGAAATCTCACTCTTGGGCTGCTCCCAGTCTCATTGGGAGGACTGAAAGGTATCTTCACAAGCAAAGACTCCGGTCTCCAACCTTGGACTAGCAGGTCACCATGCTGAGGAGGAGCCAGCAGAGCTGTAGGCACTGTGCTCCACGTGGAGCAGGACAATCTCTGTGATGGCTCCACAGAACCTGCCTTGACATGCAGAAATGTTTCAGAAGTCAAACAAGAAGACCAGCATCCCTGCTGCTGGGGCCCAAATTGAGGTTGCAGAATATCTGTGGAAGGATCATGCAGCTGGTGCAAACGGACATAGATTTGGCTGAGCTGGCTGCAGAATTGAAGAAATGGAGCCTTGTCAAATGTATAGGTAGAGAAACACCACAAATGTGAGGGGAAAAAAAAAAAAAAAAAAGAATAAAAAAAGGAAAGGAAAAAAAAAAGTAAAAAAAAAAAAAGGCAAAAAAACCAGCATAGGAAATCATCAACTTGGCTCATCAAAATTTGAAATTCCAGTAGGAAAAGGTGTTGATATTTCAGAACTAAGAAGAGTTCAAAAGGCTCAATCTGTCACTAGATCAGAAAACGCCAGCATAAGCATTGCTGGCATTCCTTTTGCCATGGAAGCTCCTTACAACTTGGCTGGCCTTGGCCTTGAAGAGTAGCAGGAGCCAAGGAGCCTTCCCCTTTCTCACAGGGTCCAGAGGATTGAGCCAAGCTAGGAGGGAGAGAGCTTTCTTGTCTTCCTAAGACATTGGTTTTTCAGTTTTGCGAAACCTCAAGAATTTTTAAAAAACAGCTAATGAAGTTCACAAAACCTCAAATTCTACTGAGTTTACTCATTCCCCCCACTATATTAAGACTTAGTCTTTTTATCTATATATGTAGCTGTGTAGCATGTTTTCCAAAAGACTTTTGGAACAGCACTGGCAGAAGTCTCATCAAGAAGCTGCTCTGGGTTTACAGCTGGAGAAGAGGTGGCAAGAAATTGTTTAAGAGACCTAAAAGGTATCTTTGAGATAATGCAGATTACTAGTGATGCATTCACTTTTTACAGTGGAAATTCTTAAGTCAGTAAAAGGACATTGCAAAGTAAAGAGACAAATTTTATCATAATTGCTTTTAACTAGCTACCTCATGACAAAACTCTTCTTCCTGACTCTGTGGGTGTTGCAGGAATGAATGATTGATAGCATATTGTTTCAAGCTGAGTGATTTATATATAGGATGATGACCTTTGAGAAGACAGATTTGGTTCTGTTCTTTCCACGACTGTGAAAATTCTCACTGCTCACTTTCCCCGGCCACCTTTGAAGAGGTAAACATCCTCTTCTTTCCAAGATTCCTGACAGAGTCTCACAGGAATGAATGTGCTCTTCGCTTTCCCCAGCTAGCCAATGTACACATGCAAATATTGCAATTAAGTTCATGTTTCTCAATCTACCTGCTTTTTTAGTACAAGGAAAAAGTGAGCAATGGTAATTAGAGATAATAAATTCAGATTTTGTAACATTTTAGAACACTAGGGGAATAACAGTAGTTCTCACACTAATGGTTTCTGTACTGTTTTCCCTTTCATTGTGTTTTGTTTCAGACTGGCATATCAGGCATGAACACAGGTCTTTTTCATTTCCTTATGCACCTTCCTTTGCCTTTTTCAGTCTGTTTGTGGTTTTGCTTCTTTTCCCTTCTGCACCTGCCCTACGGGACTTCCACTTTGGATCATGTGACCATCATGCAAGGTAACATGCATTACTGAAAATCTCTGGATAATGGCAGGATTCTGGTCCCATGCTGTCTCAGAACTGCGATTTGGTGGATTTGGTCCAACAAATAATCTTGGTTTTGCCTAGGAGTTTGTCACACTCCGGCTTAGCTTAGCTTGTGGCAAGGCTTGAACTCTCCTACATTAGAAGAAATGCCACTAAAGCTCTTTCTTCTTTTCCCACAAAAGCATCCCCTCTACTTGAAATGGATCTAATTGCATGAATGCGATGAGGAGTCCTTCAGGTCTTATCCTGCAGTCATGGATGCTCACCTGATGCTGATAAACATTCTTTCTGAAATGCTGTCCCACAGGCATGAAGAAGTTTTCAGTTTTTCCTTCCTGTGGCAAGGTTTGGTTTTCATAATTCACTGTATCTGGGTTCCTAAACTAAAACAGATTATTTCTGGTTAGCGTGTAACCAAACCATCCAGTTGTTTGAGTGAGCTTATATTGATAGGAAAAGAGACCTGGGTGGTTCCTCAGACAACGTGTTGTAAATACTCCAGATAAATACAGATTTTGAATACTGGAACAGGTCACACAAGGGTCAGTGAATTTATCTATGATAAAAGAAAAAGCTATTTTTGACAAAATTTTTGTATGCTTTAGTTTGAGTTCAGGCAGATAAGTAGTTAGAAAAAGTGGGCATCATTATCAGGTACTTAGTTTTCTATTTGATTCAGAGAGACAAGTGGTTTATTTCCAACCTTCTTTAAATAATTTCCAGGTATAAAAGCTATTCAGGTACAAACAGTAACACATTCTGTCAGAACAAATGTCCATGGGCTGCACAAGTACTATCTGGTATACTTTTACAATCATCTTGTCAAAGAGGGAAATCTTGATACCGTCCATTTACAAACTTCATCTTTACTGAGCAAAGTGCTTACACATAAAGGCTTGTTTCAGTGGTGTTAGTAAGAGAACGTTAAGGCTGTACACATGTTTAAGTGTTTTCCTACATTGGTTGCTACATGATTTAATTGGTGTCACAATAACTTACAGAAAGAACCCTAGGCTTCTAAATCACGGTCGGCAACCTTAACCTGGAAACTATTTTTTCCCTGTCCATACAGTGCATATGGCAAAACCAATACCTGTCTACAAACAGTTAAATGTATCCTTAACCATTTTACAGATTTTTTGTATTCTTTCCCTATATGTGAGCTGCTGAACATGTTAGGGCTGCCAAATATTCTCAGCCTCCAAAAAGGAACATTCCCCTACCAAGTGCAACGCAAGTGAGCTCTGAAAATGTTCAGTAAATCCCATGTTGTTGCCCTGAGTTCCAAAAACAAACCCTTTTACTGAATTCAGAACAGATTTATTACCCACTGGCCTGCTGTTATTACATCTTTGTTACATAGTTTCACATTCTCATTACAAAGGTATTGAATTTTTTTCGTTTATAACAGGGAGAGAATACAGCGCTACAGCACTGACTTTTAAGCAACTAAGACTGTTCTTATTATCCAGGCTGGATAATTAAAATTTTTATTTTATTTGCAGTACTGTGCTTTCTGTATGTCAAATGGAATTTGGTCTGTTGTAATTACACATTCAAAGACAGCCCAAGTCTCAAAGCTTTTAAATGGTTTGTATTCGGTCTTTATTTAGAAGTAAAACATACTGAAGTTGATAGTAGTTTTAGCTGAGGAACAAGTGAATACAACTAAAATGATAACTTTGGTACTTCAGCCAGATCTTAAAAGTTCTTCAGGGAACCAGATGCCATTCATTTCAGTAGGAGGTAAGAGCCAAACTGCCTTTGAAGTTCTGGGCCTAGCTTCACTTATTTGGGTGAAATAAAATACCAAATGCTTACTGAGGTTTTAACAAGTTATCACAAATGTTTGAATGACCTCAGTCTGAAAAGGATTTTTTATTGTAATGAGACCCACATCTGTGTTTTCACCAGAATTGTGTTGGGTCCTTGCCTTACCTCCACAACTGCCCTGTGAAAAGCAGGTTATTCCCACTGCTGGATGTGTTGGCTGCTGGGGGGACCCATCCTGAGGGGACTTTAGGTGCAAACACAGGATGGGAGTCCCTCTCCTGGACAGAACTGCAGCCCTGTGCCTGAGGTTGCTGCCTACCTCTGCTATGCTTTCTCCAAGCTCCTGGCAAGGTCCTGGGCATCTTCACCCTTCCCCTTGGGCCTCCATTTTTCTACAGGTACAGCAGGGTGGTTGGCTGACAGCAAAGTATGGTCTCACCAGGTACAGTTTGTCCCTGAAATATGGGATTCACAGAGTCTGAAGAGATCAAGAGGCACAACTGGGAAGAGAAACTGAATGGATGGAAGCCCCAACAGGGCAAGAGAAAAACATACTCAAAAGAATTGAAATCAGTTGCAAACAATTTGAAAGACCACAGTCAACAGTCTGGGGGTTTGATATCTCTCCATATGTTCAAAACTCCCACAGATGGAGTCATGGGTCCCACAGGAAAAAGTGAAGAGATGAAAGAAAGCAATTCATGAAAATACTACAGCTGGCTGTGGGTCTCTAAGCGGGAGAATAGCATCATTCAGCTGTGGCCTGATAATGATTATGATGATTAAAGCTGAAGAAATAATTCTGCCACCTTTTTTTTTAAAAAAAAACCTCTAATATGTGTTTTGCCTCTTTTTCCTCTTATAAGAACATCTACACACAGACCACAGCTTCCCCTAGCACATTAATTACTTGGGTGTGTTCACATAGCCGTTACTTGCATTGTTGATGAATATTTAAAATCCAAATCATCTTACTTAGCTGTGGATGGTCAGAGGAGCCAGTTGAGGAATTTCAGCTCCCTAGTCAGCACAACATCACTTCCTGAACCAACACTTGGGCATACATGTTAAAAGTGGGGCTGCTATAAGAATATAACTACTTGTGCTTTTAAGCATCCATTTTGGTCTGAAATGGTTCTGAAAGGCACCACCCACATAGAATTAAATACTTTGAAAAAACCCTATGTAATAGTTCAAATATGAAGAAAATCGGTTTTACTGCTATGTTCCTTTTTCCACTGTGACTGTCTCTGAAAAGCAAACAGAAAAATTTGCTCTGGTGATAATCATAAACTATTCAAATTGATATAGTCATATAACAGAATGCTGGGGAAACTAGAGTAATGGGGAAAATATCCATTACAGCATATACCAGGAACAAAACAATGTATCTCCACACACATTTGTTGCAGACTTGCCAGTTCTTGCAAGTTATTAGCTTTTTATTTATTTGTTTGTAATTAGTTCTATGTTTCACTCCATTCAAGAGCCTATTGGCTTCACGTCAGTCAAAAGACTATAATGAAACTGCATTTTGTTCCCCTTCCTATGAAACATAATCTTCCTACTTCTATCCATGTTCTCTGGCAATAAAAATTATAAGCTAAACCTCAATTCAACCTATGCGTGGTTTACTGATATTAATATTCTTGCTTGTTTACTTACCTTACAGGAATTAACTGCATTTCTTCCTAGTGATATTGTTTTCTTGCTATTGTTTTGTTTTCCTCTCAATGAATGTTCATGATGATGTGCTGGAAATGCAGGCACAGGAAGGGAGTGATATTCATCAAATTAAGAGGGTGATTAATATTTATTATTGTCTTGCATTTATTTAGTTAGTTATGGTATGTTTTGAGAGTATCCGGTTCTAGGAAATCACACAAGAACAAAGCTGGTTCTACTTCAAGAAAAGCTTTACTGACCAGAAACTGTTTCTTTTTTCTTCAATTAACCACATAATGCATCTTAAATTTGCATGGTAATTTGCATGATTCAAAACATTAAGGGAAAGAGAAGTAAAGTTGGTAGTTGTGGCATTTTTGCACCCGAGTGAATGTTTTTTGCAGAGGTGGGGATGAGCCTGTGTTCATGTCACTGGTGGTGGATGCCTACATGTTGGTGAGATTTGCATAGTGTTCCATTAAAGCGCTTGTGTAAGCATAAGTGTGTGACTGTTCAAAGGTATGTCCCTCACTATCCCTGGAAGTGTAATGTGAGATTAAAGACACAAGTTCAGAATCTGCTTGGTTAAAAATGTGTATTTTTACTTCTATTTGTTTTTGTTACTCATATACTACATGTTAATCCTGCCATCAGACATCCCTTCTTCAAATACAGCAGAATGCCTTTCATTTGTCTTTTCATTTAGATTCAATATTTTTTTGGTCAAAATTAAAAAAGCAAGCAAGCAATTCTTCACTTACTTAAAATTGTGCTTTCTTCTGTTTCTCATTTCTTTGCCCCTAAATCCTTAAGAATCTAACATTTAACAGTTGCTAAAAAATATAGAAAATATGGAGTCAAGTCTAGATATGAACTTACAGGTCTAATCCCTCACATATTTGTCAAACTTCATCCAGAACCCATTTAGGAACCAGCTCAATAACAACCTACAGGCAATATCATGTCCAAGGCAGCTTGTGAGCTATTTATTTGCCAAGTAAGAACTGTGGCTATAACTCTCAGTAAGTTGTACCCATGTGAGTCCCCTTGAGTCCACATTCTCACATGTAATGGGAAGCCTTTTCCAGTACAATGAACAAAGTTTGTGTTTTCAAATTCAATGAAATGTTATTGGTTATTTAAAAGTTGTTTATTTTTCACACCTTCACAGATAGTTAACTAAGTCCTTATTTGTGTCCTTTATTAAATTTCTCAGTGCTCTCTTGTTGTTATGATTTTCTCAAATTCATTTCCAGTATATGTAAATTAATGGAATATTTGGAGCATGAATGGTTGCATGTACATTTTGTGTGCCAAAATTAGATTGAGGTTCTTTGTTGGAAATCAAGTTTTCAGTAACTAATAAAAATCTAACTGCATGACCTTTGTTTAGAATTACTATTTCAGCATCTTGGATTGTATAGTAAAGCTAGACACCACCTATAAAAACGAAGATTTTATTCTGTAAATGGAAATAATCCAATTTCTTCAGAAAGCCTGGGGTTCCCTGTAAGGATATATGGACTATGGTTTAGGATATGTTCAGCCAAATACTGCTTCCAGTCTCTTAAACTACCTTCTGAGGGGAGGTGATGAGTGACACATAACCAGGGGATAAAGTTATTTGCACTGCATGGCCTAAGTGGCTCTTACAGAGTTGCCTTTTGGATCCTGATGTGTAAACTTGCTTTTCACCCTGCTTTCTCCTCAGAAGTGTGCATCAGCTCAGTGTGAACGGGATCTAAATTTGGATTAGGTGTCTCTCTGTTGTTGTGTGTCACTTAAAAGACCAGTATGAGATGGTCAGCACATTGACAGCTTTAACATGTCACAGAGAAAAAATAATAATTAAGCTTACAGGGACAGTAGTTCAATCAATCTTGAAAGACATCTGGCTAGTGATGTCAGTGGTGTAGCCATAGATATACAAGTTGTTCTTTGACCATTGCTACTGTCTCAGTTAAGAGCGTGTCTATTATCTTTCTTTTAAACATGCAATAGTGACTTCTGCTCCTGGCAGGACACAATCTGACCTTATCATATAAATCTGCAGTAATTAGTTTTGCCAGGAAAATCAGAAGATTCCAAGTACCTTATACATATGGCCTCCAAAAGTCAGATCTACAGAAGAAAGGCTGTGGTGCTGCAAAAGAAAATTATCTCAGATTATTGTTGGAAAAAGGACAATGAAAGCTCTTTTCTGAGGTTTGGCCTTGTTAGAATACTGGTTTTCTTAGAAATCCATTCCCAGATGTAATTAAAACTTCTGCATCATAGAAGTCTGTGTAAGTTTGAAGACATAGCCAAAAGGAAATGTGTTTAGGAGCTTTCATAACACAAGGCCAGAGCGAGATCTTCTTTGATCTTTACTGGATTGCTTTATAGACAACCTATTTCACAACTGCATTTAGTCATCTGCCTTCATGATAGAAAGCAGATTTACTGTATGCCTGTGCATTGTAGAAGTGGTAAGGATGTCATGGCACAGGATCATGGATGGTGTCATCTTATGGACACTCCCTGTTTAGGTCCATTCAGCAGCTTCATGACGACTTGGAAAGATGTCAAACGGCATCCTTTGCCAGGTAAATTAAAAAATAAAACAAAACAAAACAAAAACAACAACAACAACAAAAAACCTGTTGTGGTTTGTTTTGTTGATTTTGTTTGTTTGCTTGTTTGTTTTTCTTATTTCCATGAGGAAAAGGAGAAGGTCCATAAGGAGAATTTTAAAACTAATGGGATTATGCTTTCAAAGGAAGAAAAAATGTCATGTAGGAAAGTGAGATTTTGGAAAATTCCAATTGTGATGGGTTGAGAGCTGCCCTAGCTATAAAAATATATGTTTTTCTCACTTAACTCAGAAGATGGTTACACAGTTACACAAGTTTAGTCTTAGACTGACTCTTTCTGTGGTCAACACAGAGACGCAGGCATTTCCAGAAGATGACTCCTCCCCTCTTAAAAGCAAGTCTAAAATAAATAAGATCCAAAGGTGCTTACCGAAGACCAAAATGAGCAAAACATGCCTTTAAAGTTTACAGTGACAGTAAATGACTGAGATGTCAGGGTTCACGTGTCGTTCTGATAAGTCTGAACATATTTTTTTTCCTTAAGTGTTATCATCTATTTAACCTTTCCAAGATCCCTTTGGCCTTTTCTGTTTAAAGTCTCCATGAGTCCATCATTTGTTCTTTAACTAGCAAGTTGTTACCTGGCCTCACAATTCAATGTGTAGGCAAAAAAAAAAAAAAAAAAAAAAAAGAATGTGGAAAATAAAAATACTGAAAAGTAACAGTGAAAGGAAAAAAAAAAAAAAAGAGTACTTAAAATCCCAGAGTGAATGAATGAGGACATTCAGCCCATTACACAGAAACAGGGGAAGATAGTACCTGCTAAATTCAGGTATAACTCTGGATGAGTAAATCAATGCTGGGCTCATAAAAAACAGATTGTGAAGGGGAATTAATTTCTCAGTGATCTTCCAAGCTCTATAACAGCAAGACAAGCTCGTGAGACAGTCAGGCTGGTAGGGTAAAAAGAACAAATTATTCCATCTCTGGTACCACACCTCATTATTTAAGGGTTCACAAAGTATATAAGACATATTGAAAACACCCAGAAATTACTTCATGCCAAACCACATTTACCCACATGTTGGGTCATGAATATAGACTTCTACTAGACATTGCAAAGACAATGGGAAAAGCAGTGGCTGAGTAACGACTCAGGCTTTGGACAAGGATGGTTCAGCACTTTCCTGTAGGTTTCACACATATCTCTTGGGAGCTTTGGACTCAGACGTTTAAAAAATTATACAGTGAGGGTGCTAAAACTATATCTAAGTATTCTCTACCAAGCCTATGTCTCTCTTTAATATAATTTCTTCTTCTCTTGCTACTATACTCCTTTGTCTTTCTCCTATCTAACATTCTGCCCTTATCTGTCCCCTGTATGTGACGCCAATCACCAGATGTCTTTCCTGCCTTTATCTCTCTTGTCTAGTCCTCAGATCTGCTGTCCTTCTGCTGTCTCCTGATCAACAGAATTTTCCCACACTTCTGATTCCCCTGATCTGCTCCTCAAAGTAACTTGCAAACCACATTCTTCACATTTCCAAGTCAGGCTACTTCCTATTTTAATTGAATATTGAAATTTTATTTCAAAAATGAGAACACAAGGCTTCCCTTAATTGACTTTTTCATATGAGTTTGGGATATCGGATATAAGATGGGCTCATTCCAACTATCTTTCTGAAACTTCCTAAAAAGATTAGCTTTGAGACAGCCTCAAAATCATAAAATTTTAGTTTCAAGTACTAGCATGGCAAAAACTGTAAAGCTAATAAAAAGAGAATCGGACAACCTTAACATAGAGAAGTTGTTATCTGCGTTGCCTGTAACATTCCTATCATGTATATAGCAGTTGTTACTGGATGCCTGGGGATAATCCACAAGTATCAGATTAACTACAGTACCAAATATTAAGCAAATAGAAGAGATTTATGTCAGTAGAAAATAGAAGTTGACCCTCACTGTGTAGGAATGTTCTTAAGAAGGGAGGATCAAGGAATTTTTCCTAGTCAGATCATGATCTGTTGAGTGATTATTCTAATAAGAAATTTCTCTCTAAATCTCTGACTAGTCCAAAGGACTGAAGTATATTTGAACAAAGAAAAAAATGCTTTAATTCTGTACTGATTAGAAAATTAATTTGGACTTACTTATGGACAGACACAAACTAAAATGGCATAAGTACAGTTTTCTGAAGTTTAAATCATGAAAAAAATCTCAGTAAATGCACAGTTCATGTTTCATGCAGGCAACATGAAGATAAAATGTGGTACTCATATGAACCTCTGCAAGTAGAAAGGAGTCTTGTGGGAGAACTTAGCTCTTCTAGAGAAGTAGCATGCAAAACACAAAAACTTCTAAAAAAGTGTACCTGATCCTTTATATTTTTCAGGAAACTTTTGCATGTCTAACATATTTTCGTGTCAGTTCTATGTGCCCACTTTATGCAACAAAGCTCAGCTGAGAGCAAAATGTATTGGGGAAATGCCTGATACTTCTTGCACCACAAACATATAAGACTTTTTGTTAGGCCTTTCACTCATGAAACCTGAAGAATCTCAAATGACAACTGCTAAATTTTATCCTAGAGACAGGCATGAAAATAACTCCTCAACTTAAATGGATGGCCATAAGTAACTCCTCATTGCAGCTGCATTTGGAAGGGAGTGTGAAGAGGTCACTAAAGTATACATCGAACTGGGAAGTCTTGCCAGGAAAACATGCATTTCTGGAGTTGACATGGCAGCATGCAGTGTCTCAGCACTATAGTGTATGGAACAAATTCTGATATCCATACCCAGTTTTTAATCCTGCTTTACTCAAAAATGTTACAGAATTAAACGGGAACAGTGCCAGAATAAAGACCGAATTATAGTTAGGATTGTCAGCGGCTTACTACTTCAAAGATGGCTGTTCCAAGTACTCAAAAATTCCCGTATAGCTCTGACTGGAAAATCTTTGGTCTCCTGAGGCTGCAGGGCAGGGTTAATGTCCCAAGTTCAACATTATTTAAGCAATCAATTCCAAAGTGCCACCCTCCCATACCCACAGAGCAGCACACAAAGCCACTTGATCCTCCATTTTAAACGTACAACTAAGTCTCAAACTTTGGCTTAACCTTTCCCAAAATGAATCAAGACCTTGGATATATTTCAAACACAAAATAGCCATAGCTTTTTAGGCAAACAGGTAGTCAGAAGGGGTTCAAATACAAAATTTCTCAAGATTTAAGTTAGAAACTCAAAGCTAGGAAAATGAGCTGAAAGAAGCATCATGTGAATATTGAGGTTTAGCATCTGTTGAGGAGCAAAGGAGCTCCACACATGCATTGACTCAGTGCCTCAAAGAGACATGCTTCTCCTTCAGTGATGGTAAACCAAACTTCATGAGGCCTCTGGGGAACCTGTGGTATTCCTGCCTCCAGCCTAATGAAGGACCTCTGGGAAGTTTCACAGAAAGTGTGTATAAAAGTGTCCTGGGCCATGGGTGATCATGACTGGGAGATGACTGAAATGCGTTATACCTGCTTTCTGGCCTGCAAGATAGATTTCTCTTCCGAGGAAATGGGAAAATAAGAATATGAGAGGTCATAAAGATGGGCTTAGAATTTGCATGGATCACATCCTGATGCTATGTTGAGACATAAATTATATGTGCAGGGCTTAAAGTTTGAAGCATACAAAGATCTTGTAGTGTAGCTTTAATCCAATACATACAACATCAATAATTTTGGATGTAAAAGACTATTTCAAGGTGCTTGAAAAATCTGTATACACATTCCAGTTTTATTTTACAAATATTTTCCAAGGAAATTAGCACTGATGTAGTAGCTAGGATTATACTGACATACTTCCTGACCAACAGAGCTGAGTATAAAAAAAAGCACAGCAAGTCACTAGGTCTTGTGGGTAAGGAATCTCTTACGCAGATCCTGTAGACTGATCTCTTCATAAGTTTTCAGATGTTTCTGAGGTGTCTTCTTGGGTCAGAGGGAATTTATGGGGAAGGTCATCATAAGGAGAGAGCAGTGGGCTTAGGAGCAGGGACAGAGAACGTGTACAGTGCAAGACGATGCTCCAGAGGCAGAGGAGATGAGGAAAGGTAGATTAATTGCATTTTCTTGTTTTCAGAAGGTGAAGTTTATATTGCACTGAGTGGTATTATAGCTTTTGTGTTCTCCTAAGCTCTGCATTAACAAAGTTCAGAGAAATTTCATGAAGCTGCAGTTAAGACCATGAAAGTTTAACATTATGTCTGTTCCAAGGTTATTTAGAAGTCACTTGGAGGAAGTTTGATATTCTAAGACATTTCAAGAAAACGTATCATTTGTTTCTGAGGTCTAACCAGTCACACAGTCACTGAACAACTCCCATGGCTCTTTCAAGTCCATCTAGTTTAAAAATTGCAAACAATGGAAAGTTAAAAGTCTGCAAATAGTGAGAATACAGCAGTCCCCTGAGTGTTATGTAATGCATATTTTAATTGGGAAAAAAAAACGGTATTGATATTTATCATAACTGTATGTTTATATATTGTGGTTAGCCAACTGTAAAAAATATCTCCATCAGCTATTTCCTTTCTTGGTCATGGTTTGTAAAAGGCCTTCTGGAATATTTTAGACAAGAAATATAAAACTGCTTTTTTACGTGTTCCATTAGAGCTAGTTCACCAGTCCAAGAAAGTGGTGGAGGAATAGGTTGAATGGGGACTAGGCTTACCTAGTCAAATGTTGGTTGGCTTCTGTCAGATATCTTGGACAAAATCTTGACAACTTTGCAGGAAAAAAAAAAAAAAGCATATATGAAAAAATAGGTGGAAGAATTAGAGATGTGAAGCATTCTCTATAGTATATGGAAAGTTCTGCTACCAGTGGTGCACCCATCTTTGGCTGACAAAGCAAAAAGTGCATAGTGCAAGCAGATTTTTTTCATTGACTGTTTTTTTTGGATTTAACACAAAGAACAGACTTTACTGACACACAATGATTGATACTGTACATGACGGCAATAAAACTCCTTTCACTTTCTCCTCTCTCTGCATGAGTGATGACTGTAATGACCGTGTCTTTGTTCTTTTGTTCTCTCCTTGAATTGCTCCTTGCTATTGCCAAGTTGCTTTGCACCTGATTTGTCAAAAGAAAATCTCCTTTACCACTCTAACCTGGCAAAGGAAATCATCTGAGATTGGTTCAGTGGTTTCCAGAGGAACACAGAGTCCTCATAGGCTATGTGTTATTTCGTTGCCCCCTTCCCTTCCCTTCCCTTCCCTTCCCTTCCCTTCCCTTCCCTTCCCTTCCCTTCCCTTCCCTTCCCTTCCCTTCCCTTCCCTTCCCTTCCCTTCCCTTCCCTTCCCTTCCCTTCCCTTCCCTTCCCTTCCTTTCCCTTCCCTTCCCTTCCCTTCCCTTCCCTTCCCTGTTATATTTTTCTGATTTCCCATGATTCCTTTTCCTCTCTCAGTTCTTCATGTCATAGTGGTGGATCTAATTAAATGCCTGGAATGAGAGGCGTGTGTCTGACATGAAATAAAATAATTCTTTTGGACCTGCACATCTGCAACATAGCATTTATTTTACTTCTCGTTAAACATGTCAGACTCTGTAGAGTGAATTGTTTGACTTTGATAGGACTCCTGTGCTGGGAAAATGATGATATGCAGAATTGACAGTTGCAGCTTCTCAGCTCTCCCCGATGAGATCCTTCTCACAGTAACATTAGAGGCAGGGTTTCCAGATGTCATTGTCTCCAAAGGAAATCAGAGCTTCCGCTTTACATTACCCACATGATGAGTTTCAATTCAGCCCACACTACTATGCCAGGAGGGCAGTATCACATCAGTACTGTATGACACAGACGTAGGCCTGACAAAATATAGGACTATAAAGAAAACTTGGAGTGGGTGAAGTACAGCCCAGTGTTTCAATTCATGTTATGTTGAATCTCAACATTTGAAATCAATTAAGGAGTGACCGATTATATCTAAACTCTGGATAGCCTTTCTAAGGGGAAAAAAAAAAAAAAAAAAAGTTTATTTAAAAAAAAAAAAAAAAAAAAAAAGGTGCCAATCTGTATCCTCTGAAGCTGGCAAATGAAGAAATGTTCCCTGCTACAGCAAATGCAAGATATGTGACTGCCATTTACTAGATGACCTGAAGAGCGTACAGAAAAAGCACAATTTGCCCTCAGGATGAGCTCTGTTAAAACTGTCCACGTTAACTTGCATGTCAATTGGGGCATTTGCACACTCAAGTGTTGTATTTGGTTGTAAAATTACAGCAAATACATGCAGGGATTTTTTTTTTTTTTCAAAACACTGAATTTGCAACCAGTTCCTGTTTCAAACCTTCAGTACAACTTCATTTGGTTTTTCTCTAGTGACTGGTTGTGTTGGTTTACTGCAGCTGAGGAATGGACCTGATGTGCATTTCAGAAAAAAAAGTGTGGGCTTGTTTCCTACAAAGCAGCACACAGTTTCAACTAAGGCGCCATTGTATCTCCATACTCCACTTAGAATGATCTAAATATTTACTGAGCACATCCCTCTGAGCCTGTTTCAAGAGTTAGCCACAAACATTGTTTTCAGAGGGCAGATTTTCTCCATTCTCTGCCCTGATTCAAGGGCGTTTTGGTCACTTTACAAAAGGTTTCCTGGAGTTTGAAAAGGCTGAAAGTTTAGATGCGTCCAAAACTCATTTTACTATCTTTTTGGGTCAGACACTAAGATGAGATTGAATCCATGATGTTTACATTCACTTGCACAGTGAATATTGAGATCCCTATGGGACAAGAGCAGGAAACAGCCCTTGTTGATATATAAACTAGCATGCTGTAGGTGCAGGGCATAGAGTAACTAGTAGCCTTCTCTGATACTGGATACAGTTACCTCTGTATTTCCAGATGTTAACACTGTTCAAGTTGTGTGCACAAAGTAATTTTAAAGGATATACAAAGCTGTGGAAAGTACATTAAGAAAGTAGCAGCTCCTTAAGTATCTCTCCTGCCTATGCACTACTGAAAAGACCATAAGAATACTTTCCTATTTTTCTTCCTCATTTCCTCTTGGTTCTTCTGTCTGTAGTTACCACATTGCCCTGCATGTGATTTACATCTTTTCAAAACATAATAAAGGAAAGCATTATGGGCTGGGGCTATTATTTAAGGAGGAATTCAAGAAACACACTGAGAATTGAAACATTTTCGGAAGCTTGCAAAGGAAGAAGAATATGCAGGAGAGAAGGAAGGATCAAAGTAACAACAAGGCCATATAGTCAAGAAAGACACAGGTATGAAAGAGGAAGTGTTTTCACAAACAGGACAAAAAATATCATTATTCACCAGCAACAGAAATTTCCCTCTTGCTTTGCTGAAGAAGCTATTCCAGTTGCCGCAGTCCTGAGATTCAGCTACTTGTTACCCATGAGTTCCCTTCCTGGTCAGCAGAAAGGCTAGGACTGGGATTCTTAGTTCCTTCAGTAGTGATAATGGTGACTGAAAGGGAAAGTGAGTTTTAGAAACTTCTCTCTTTATGTAATTTTAAGATTGGCAGCACAAAACCATGGGGCTCTCTGTGCAGATTGAATTCAGCACAAAGAGAATGTGATGTTTCCCTGAAGTGATGATCTACAACAGGAATCCAGAAAGACAGGCAGAAAAGGAAAGGCTGAGGAGCTAGAGAAGGAAAAATGTAGAGAGGAGAGAAAAAGTAAGCCACTAGAAGTGGAAAAAAACATTAATAAAATAAGTTCTGTGAGGAGATTTATTTTGCTATGCATTACTTGAGAAACATTTCTCTGGCCTACTGGAAAAGCAATGTCACATTTGGATGGCAGTGGTGTTTTACCTGAGTCAGCTGGTTATGTACTAGAACCCCATATTTTGAGAAATGCCATGTGAGGAAGTGGAGACCTGATTTATATAGACTTGGAGAAGAAGTCATAAAAAACATTCTTTCCACTCAGATTTTTGTTGAATGGAAAAAGACTCCCTGTCTCTTAGTGACTCCATCAGATAAGCATTCGGCTGAAATCATGTTGTTTCACAGACCTGACTCTCAACAAAAGCCAGTCTCCTCATGGGCCATTTGCCATACCGTCTGACCATATAATCCAAATAAGCACAAGAAAAGGATAAAATAGAAAAAGAAGATTCAATGGAAGACAGTAAAATAAGTAAGCATATGCTATTTGAGGAATTATCAGCAAAGAAGAGTTTCTCAGTGTGGTGTCAGGGGCATTACTATGCTACAAAAGATACTTCTACCAGGTGAAGAGCCTAGCCTAGTATTTTGGTAGTTACATGGTACCAGCAGTTTTTATAATTTTCAGTGGAAAGGACAGAGGAAAAACATGGATCCATTTTTCTACTTACATGTAGAGGGTGGACTTACAGAGGTCCTCCAGTTCTAGGTATGACAGACAGAGACAGTCTAGAACCAAAAGGACCTTGGATCTTTCAAGCAATAGTCATTATAAATCAACTTACATTTCCCCACAGATGTATGTAACTTACTAGGGTTTTTTGTTTGTTTGTTTATTTGGAGTGTTGTGGGGGTTTGCGTGTGTGTGGTGGGTTTTGTTTGTTTGTTTGTTTGTTTTTGCCTGTTGTATAAAGAAATCCAGTTTGTGAGTCTTTGGGGAAGAGAGGAGAAAGATTCTTTCTTCTTTTCTTATTGTTTCTCTTCTTCAACAGATCATGAGGGAATTAAAAATAGCTACTTCAGATGGAAACAGGGGGCAGTAGCTCTTTCTGAGAATGTTTGTCTGTTTTGTACAGATCGATAAATGAAACAACTCAATAGAATAAATGAACACACTTAAAAGGGATACAGGATTTTCCCCCACAGCTATGCTAGATTGTACTGAGTGGTAGTTATACAGAGGGTAAGTAGCATGTCTTCATAAATGCGTTAGTCTTTTATAAAATATTTTTCTTAAAAATGTTAGCTTATCTTGAAAATGATGTGAAGTCAGAGGGAGAAAGGTCTTGTGTATGCATGCATGCATATACAATAACAGATAAAATAAATACAAATGAATTGAGGCCTACTTGTGGAATTTGCCATTGTTTTTTAAAGAAATAAAAATAAAGTCCTTATGCTTGAGGGGAAAATTAATTAAATGCAGCTTTTCACAGAAATAGCCACACAGATCAAATACCCTTATAGATCAGGGCCCCTACACATTGCTAGAATAGTCAAGTCAGCAGCACAGTGCCTGTGGTTTCTCTCATGTGTCTACCAAGAAATAGGGAGAACAGGAATGGTGTCATAAAGTGAGTAAAGTGAACAAATAAAAAGCAAGTACTTCCAGATTTGAGAACTAAATTTTGGAGAGAGAGATTTCTTGCACAATCAAGATGTCTTGGGGAAAAAATC
This sequence comes from Nesoenas mayeri, assembly GCF_963082525.1. Classification (NCBI taxonomy): domain Eukaryota; kingdom Metazoa; phylum Chordata; class Aves; order Columbiformes; family Columbidae; genus Nesoenas; species Nesoenas mayeri. The sequence goes on from NC_137544.1 coordinate 75,166,671, forward strand.
CTCTTAAAACCACAGTTTTTTTTCCCCTTAGAAACCTTTTACTAAAAATAAAAAAAATAAAAAAATAATAAAAAAAAAAATTTCCTAAGTCTGAAAAAAAAAAATATTTAACTTTCCTAAACATAAATCATCATTTACCCCCACTTCCTTCCACCAGTGGAGAGCACCTGCTTTTTCTTTGTCCAGCTCTGGCTGCACAGTTAACTGAGTTTTCCCAGAGAAGGAATGTGTCTTCTCTGCAAACTGCTCTGCAGTCAGTACGGGGTTTGGAAGTGAAACCTGATTTCTGAGAATCTCCAGAGGGCAAACTGATTTCCTAAATTGTGTATGTCTAGGTAGTGGAATTGCTTTAAAATCCAAGTTTGTTTGTTTGGGGTTATTTGTTTGGTTTTATTAAATTTTCGTTGTTGTTGTTTTGTTGGTTTGGTTTGGCTTTGGTTTTTCTACTGCACCATAAGTTACATTTAGGAACCTCCTCCTCACACCCTCACTCTGAGTTTGCAGAAGGGATGGTCCACTGAAGTGGACCAGCAATGATGAGGCCAGTGGGACCAGCAGTGCTGTGATGAAATTTCACAGTGCCATGTATCTGCCTCTCTTCCCATCCAAGCCAAGCAGAGTGACAGACGAGAAAGGCAAAGGCACAAAACAGAGAAGCAGCTCAGAGCAGTGGCTGAAAACTGTCCATTTCTCTCTCAAAGCATTGAAACTTTAGATGCAGCCTGCATCTACAACAGTCCTCTCTCAGTCCTATTGTTAAATAAACTGTGAAATGGGAGGATGCTGCCATCACTAATGGCACATTTCTGCTGCCTGTAAGACCAGAGGAGAGCTTGATGAATTTTATTATTCCTATACATCTGTGCTATTTATAAAATCTGTCTACATCCAGGCTAAAGGTGCTTTTTTCTCTAACTATTCCAGAACAGCTAAGGTGCTTGAATATCATGGGTTTTCTCATCCCCCGTACCCTGACAGACAAGCCTGAGATGCTGCAACTTTCCAGTCCATCTGTCTTCCAAAGAGGAAGATAAGGCAAGAAACAAAGCCAAGGAAACAGAATTTCTGCTTTTCTTTCATGCTGTTTATGGAGATCTGCTCATAAACTTCTCCAATACTTTTTATTTTGTAGTATTTTACTACAGAAAGGAGAAATGTCAGCTGGTTTTCACTCTGCTGTACTGTGTGTCCTTGTGTATACATAAGTTCATTATTCAAAGCCAGAGCAGAACTCTGGAACACAACTCTCTTCATCCTCCTTCACCTTATTCATGGACCACTTTTTTTCAATTATTTTTGTTCTTTTTTTCTTCTCCCACCTTATATGCCACTTCAGGAAAACACATAACCCAATAAATAACAACCTGATTAGATTTTTTTGTTTTCAACAGAGCTACATGTGCATGAAATTTAACATGTGCCCAAGCACTTGACCAAAGCAGCTTTAATTGCAAAATCATAATTACTGTCAATCCCTGTGTTTCACTTAGAAGTGTATATTTTTAACTGTGATTCTCTACTTGAGGGTTAGTTTTTTCTATGGGAGAGTTATCTATGTTCTAAATTTTATGTCTTCCCACCACCAAAAAAACAGAGTCTAATTGGAGAAAATTATTTTAAGTAGGTATTTCTTAACCTCCAACCTCTCAAAATGCTGCTACACAAGGTAGACAGAGACCTGCCACCTCAGCATCCACCTACTGCTATGTAGTATCAAGATACATTGCGCCATCAGATATGCACCTGCTAAGTCAGATACAGCAACCCAATGCCAATGGATACTGTGATGAAGGAAAGGTCTAAAAAAAATGCAGATTAATGAAAAAGATCAAAAACGTATAGTGGCAGGTACAGGAGCACACATCCCAGTAGGTCACTACCGTTTACTAAAAAGAAAAGTTAAAGTTCTAAGAAAATCCCTTGTTCTACATATCTTTTCTTTGTGACGCTACTTAGTGTGTACGTACTCAGGTTTCCTTACATACCTAAAAAGAATACAAAAGAGGGGAGAAACTGGCACAGCTAAAGTTAATAAGAAAAATGCCAAACTGCCATGTATTTTACTACAGCTAGTAGTCCAAGCAAAGTTTATAACATGAATGCAAAGTCATTTCCAAAGTTGATAGCGCTATTCTACTGTTAGAAGTTAAAAGGCACAAGCTACTTCATGGGTTCTTCACTGCTTTAAAGCAATAGTCATGAAAAAGAGAATTGCTAAAAAAAAAGAAGATCAAAGGTCTCTGACAGAACTTTTTGTCATTTGATTTAATTAAAGCTTATGCTTTATTAAGCCTCAAGGCCAAGTATGTTCTTTTATGCTCTACTGTGTATTACAGTTACACTACCTGAACTTTAGTTCTCGTATTCTGCAAGCTAACAGTAATGATGTCATTACACATTTCCCTTGTGCTTTTATGTACAGATTGCAAAAAATGTTCTGCTATATTCTTCTGTTTCAGCCAGTGACATAATTGTCTCATCTCATAGTCTCTTTATATACTTACTAACTGAAATAGCAGATTAAGATTTCTCTTACTGTAAGGTCTTCTGAGTTGTATTTACCACGAGAATTTTCAAGAGAAGAAAGGGAAAACAAACTCTTGTTTGATCTTTTCTTCAGACATATTTTTCCCAACCAGACTCCAAATGTTTTATGGCTATTGTGTTAACCCATCACTTTGCTTTTTGGGTAATTAAGTCATTACAATAACACGTTATGTTACCATACACCAAGGCAAAAATGCCTGCCTTCTATCAGGGAACTGTAAAAGGCCAGATATCTCTAAGAGTTCAAGCAGAATCACAGAGCTATGACTAGTCACTGAGTTTGTTTGTGTAGCAGAAAATGAACCCATTAAGTCAATGTGAAACTTCCTATATAGTTTTTCCGAGTCCATAAATTAAACTACAGCTTATCTTTCAAATCTAGAGTGACAGGTTTGTTGGTTTGGTTTGGTTTGTTTAAAAAAAACAAACAAACAAACAAACAACAAGCTAGGCGGAGATCAGAAGTATCTGTGGCTTTCAAGTCATTCACATCAGATCTGTGTGCTGCCAGATCACTGAGATACATATTTAATGAGAAATCAGTCCTGGGCACACAATCAGTTGTATTGCAGCCCAAGTACTCAAGACACAGGATACAGACTGCAAGACAGCTTTATGCTTTTAAGCCAACAGTATGCCAGCTGTAGGAGACAGATTATATTAGTATTGGCATAAAACTTGAATGATTTAGACAGGCAATGGTTGATTCAAGGTTGATTCAACATTAAACTTGGAAGGACAAATTTAACAGACTGAAAGTTTTTTGATTCATTTGAATCAGAAAAACAAACCCATACCAGGTTATTATTTTGCATCCTGTGGTGTCAGTATTTATTAATTAGAAACCCTAGAGGCAGCTTATCGCTAGCCAGAAAGATCATTAATTCTAAAGTGAACAAGAAGGGAAACAGCTGAGCTTTGAAGTACTGACTGTTTACCTCCTAGGAGGTAGAACTCAGCAAAGCTTTTTGGAAACTCCTAGGAAAAGAGTTCTCACTCTTTTCTTCTGTAGTTTAGGATTAATATTACAACATGGACTCCGACATTGAACTACCATTTGTATTTCTATTTAATTAATTTATCTCTTAAACTACATGTTACAATGTTTAGCGAAGAAAACCAAGGATGTAGTAGCATGAATTCTAAATATCATAGTGAGATATCACAAAAAGAATTGCTTTCTACATTGTTGTTAACATAGATGTGTGTTTGCACTAGGGAAACAATTTACTCTAGATTCTCAAGTACTTTGGATGAAGTTTTGCAGAACTTATAAAACTAACAAGCTACATGGTGATAAGTAAATATCTTGAATATACACTTTTATCAGGAGAAGAGAAAAAAGGGGAGGGGATGCTCTGAATACAACTGCTTCTCAAAAAGGTGCAAGATAGTTCCCAAGCCGAATCTCTAAAATAGTTACTTAGAAGACATTTCTCTTCATACATGTGTATCTGGTTGGTAATGCACAGTATTTTCTTAGGACTAAAAATATTTATTGCTTTAGTCTATTTTATACAATAAGTAATTCCATGTGGATGAAAATATTAAATTTCCAAACATACGGTCGAGTCGATCTACTGTAATTAATTCAAGGACACAGGATGTTAAAGTTATGAACATTCTCATTTCTCCCAAATGTGGGGTTTTTTTATTAGTGGAAGGAAGAGATATTTTGCTTTCACTCAGATACCATGAAAATGATAGAGACGTGTGAATTCCAGTAGCTCTTCTGATTTCAGGTAGAAGACTGTTTCTCAGGCTATCAATCACTGTTCTTCTCAGTCACAAAGTAATTTTTTATGATAGGCAAGAGTTCTTGAATGATAGCTGCCTTTGTGTATGAATGTAGCAGAAACTGGTAGTCACTGCTACCCATGGGAAAAATGTCTTTTCTCTAGCACATGGATTGCTATTTCTGATTTCTGACCAAATAAAAGACTCCTGTAATCTAGTAGTTAGTGCCACTGGGGGAGCTCAGTTTTTGTCTTCTTGGGTGGTAGGGTGACCCAAGTTCACAGACATTAATCTGGAGCAGGAGTTGTGAGTTCCAAGCCCAGATCCTGATGAGCTCAGAAGCATACCTTCACTTTTTTCCATTCTCATGTCATACACTGGACGCAATACTATTAGTGGAACTATAATGCTCAAGCAAGGCAGTGGGTTTTTCTTTGTATGTAGATGATGCCCAAGGAAGTGGTTGAGTCACTATCCCTGGAAGTGTCTAAAAGGTGCATAGATGAGGTCCTTAGGGACATGGTTTAGAGGTGGACTTGACAGTACTAGGTGAGCAGTTGGACTCGATGATCTCAAAGGTCTTTTCCAACCTAAATTATTCTATGATTCTATTATTTAATCCGTGAGGTGTCCCTCTTGTTCCTACTTCATCTGTGTTGCCATCTTCCCCTTAATACCTGAAACCTTGTTCAAATAGGTCGCTGATGGTGCAAGGCAGTTAGCAATGGCTGGAGTAGGAAACTAAGGACCAAGCAGCAAAGAGATTCTGCATTGCACAGGAACCAGAAGCTTTGGGCAGCTTAGGGAGAAAACTGAAAAACACATGAGGGATGTTACCTCCAGCCTCCTCTGTCCATCAGAATGAGATGTTCCCGAGTTTCCCTACTGTCTTATGATTTGGAAGACTAAGTCAGCAAATTGGTATCAGATTCAGATGAGTCAGTAGCACAGGAACTTCCTGAGTGTTGACCTTAAGTGGCCAGTGGCCTTTTCCATGCTCATTTGGTGGCAACAGTGGCATGGTGTTACTTGTCTGTCCCTGGCAGATGGAGCTTGACCACAGACCACTGCTTGAGGAGCCCTGGCCATACAACTCAGCTATGTGAAACCTCCCGCTTTGCACATTGTACTTAAATTTATCTCACCCTTTGCCAAGAAAATGTTTCATATACCTAAGACATTGTAGAAGCAGTAATATTTTATATGTTCCTGTTAATAGAAACATTGCTATTAGCTGTTCAATGAGTCCTTGTTGAGACTTGTCCTGACCACACCTGTAACAGGGCTTCAGCTGATGGCTTGCCCACAGCAGGAGCTGCTGCAAGGGAAGATCTGGAAAACGTCCCAGCCAGGGCTTCCCCCCCCTTCTTTTGGGGGCTACCGCAGCTGAAGCTCTTACCTTCAGCTTTGCTGGGTCTTCCCGCAGCTATGTATGATCCTGGTTCCCCTCACTGGACCCATATCCCAACCGCTCCTCAGTCCATGTCCCGGCCCAGCCTTGGTCCAGCTTAATCCCCAGGGAGATGCCCAGTGCCTGGAACTGGGGCTGCCCCGGTGCTCTGGCTGTTCTTCTCGTGCCTGGGGAGTGGGAAGGTCCCTGGCTGCTGGGTCCTGCCCTTATGGACCCCCATGGGCAGCCCCTGCCACCCCCAGGAAGGAAAGAGTAGAATTACATATTCCACTTTATATAGAGATATCTTTAAGGAAAGAAGTACAAAACCAGAAGTGATCACAAGTGAAACACTTGGCAATGATAGAGATAACTCTGTACTTATCAGAGAGTACTTTCAATACGTGATTTACAAAGCAGGGACAGCCAGCAGAAATCAGGAAAGGGAATGTCATGTTTCTCAGCAGATAAAGGATGAGTGGGCCTAGACGAGGCTCAGAAAATGAAGTGTTGACTGCTTACAAAACACTTTGTTCACTGTGACTGATTGCACAGTGTCGTCATTTGGATTAGGTGAGCAGGAATGCAAGACTGGGCTAAAAGCTTTTTAGTCATGCTGGAAAAAATGCACATAATGATGAACATTAACCACACATATCTGGAAACCTTTTTCAGCGTCCTCAGATTACTTGAATGGCAGGCTTTTGAGCAACTCGTGGTCCTCCCATGATTCTTCTAAAATATTCGAGGCAACGTTTCTGGTTATAATTTATTGCTAGATAAAAAAGGCAGCTGCAGATTCAGGTCAACTGTCTTGAAATCCCGTAAAAGTAGGGAAGAAGGACTTCAGAAAACAGAATTGTTTTCTCAGTTCTCATTCAATACCAGCAGCACCGACACATTCGCAGTTCTGCTGTTGTTTGAGAACTTTGTGGGTGCAAAATAGGACAGGAATGCAAAAATGAATCCCAAAAATCTCTGACTCTAATCCAGGTGCTACCCAACCTCGTAGGCAGGCAAACTAGAGAATCTGACTCCAAAAATCCCTAGGTATATCTGATGCCCTTGAGGACTTGTGGAAAAGTCTCAAGGTAGCTCAGTCTAGCTCACCATGATCAGAATAAAAACAACAGATGTCTCTTTGTTTACAAACTTAAGTACCTTAAGGGTTCAATCTGGTAGTTTGCTAAAGAGTGTACCACACATACCTAGAGGATCCTTAAAATACATAACAGTGGCTGCTACTTTCTTTTAAAACCAAGCTGGAAGAAAGATATCTTTTGTATAATGCCTTGGGTATAAAAAGAAACAAACAAACAAACACACCACCAACAAAACAAAAACAAAAAAAAACAAAAAACAAAAAACAAAAAAAAAACCAAAAAAAACAAAACCTGAAAAAACAATATGTGGAATATCTGGTTTTAGTCCCCTCCACTGCGTATGAAGATTGAAATCCTACAACGAGCACCCTTACGACTGACCTAGGACAGTAGGTGTACAAGAGGTGGAGTGCAGCAGCTGTGAAGGAGAGAGGAATCCTCCACTACCCATCACCATCCCACCCTTTCCTTCAGGATCTCCTCCCTTAACAATTTGAAGATTCATGCTAGAAACAAAGCATACAAAAGGGACAAGGTTCTGCACCACCATGAATGGGGAACTGATCAATAACAAAGGACCTTTGGTCTAGTTCTTATTGCAATAACTCTTTATTAGGCACTTGAGAAGACAATGATTGAATGACAAGATTGAATAAGTGGCTGTCAGCACTTCAGCGTCTAAAAGAAGATTGTGCGTTCCACTGTGGGACATTTTGTCACTTAACTTTTCTGTGAGAGGCCCGCTTAAAGACTGGTTAGAGATCTACCTTTTAAGTAAGGGCTGCTGTAATGTTCCAGGCAAAAGAATATCAAAGCTCCTGCAATTGTAAAAAGTGCCCAGCACCTCAACCTATCTCCTGTTATAGTAGCATTGACACAGTAGGAGCTGAGAGGATACCACACTGACTTGTTCTTCAGATAATATCAAGTAATGAAACAGTGACAGATCTATGAAGGATAAAAGTGAGACTTTTATCTATGTTCATGGACCAAATTATTAAAATTCCACAGAGTGAACAACTAGCATCAATAGAGCAATTAGAAGCGATAAATGGAACAAAAAGGCTGACGTCAATGCTCTTACCACAGTTTATATGTTCAATTTCATAAGCAATGTTGTGGTATAGTTCTTTTCTAGCAGGAAAAATAAATAATAAGAAAAAAATAGAAAATAAAATGAAATAGCAGAAAGCAGAGAGAAACAAGCAAGGCAACCTTATGTCCTTTCTCACAGAGCATGCCAACATGACAGGTGTAATGTGTTATGCAGCCCCTAACAGAGAGTTGTATTTTAGAGTTCAAGAAAAAAGGGGTAATGGTTTCCTTAGAAAAAGACTCTTGCAGAGAATATAAATGAATAAGAAAATTGAAAAACTGAATTCTTAGCCCACTTGTTCAACTTGTCTGAAGTTATTGTGCAAACTCTTTCTAATGAAGTTTGTGGCTTGCTGAGTAATTTCCCAACATTGCTTTTTTATTGCTGTTACTGAAGTATCCACAAAAGAAAAGTTAAAAGCATTGTGTTTGCTCTGTGATTGTAACAAATCTTTAATAGATACTGACAATCACACAAATCTTTCACTTAAGGAAAGATGAGCGTTATAACGTCTGTTCATTTACACTGAGACAGCGGAATTTATCTCCTGACTTAACTGTCTAAAAGCAAATGCTTAGACTATGGCTATACGCAGGAGATAAACAGTGGCACATCCAAAGGGTAGCTGATCTTATTTATCTTAGACAACAAACTCAGGACAGGTTGAATCTTCCTCTAGAGATATTTGGCTGTTGCTCTGACAGTACAGAGAGCCTATACAAGTAGTTTGTGCCAGATATTCAGTTTTTAAATAGCTGAAGTTCTATTCAACTAATCCCGTACAGAATGTCTATCAATTGTATTTGGCACGAGATTAGGGTCATGTTAGTACGCCTGTCAAAACAACATCCACATGATGTTCCAATGTATTTTATACACAAAAACCTTTTCTTTATCAAAACTAAAGTGAAAGATTTCTCAAAGCCATTCAAGCACTTCCAGTCAGACCTCCTTTTTTTTCAATATCTCTACCATGACTTCCACTATGAACCAAACTCAAAGAACACAAATCAGGAGAGGACTTTGATGATTTCAAAGCAATTTCAGACAAAGGTCACCCCAAATTTTCATGTTGTTCTGATTATTTTCCCCTTAAAACTTTTTTCTCTTGACTTCCTTTGCCCTATCTGAACACATTCATGTCATATGTTCTATATTCTATGTTGTTCTCTTCTGTTGAATCAGAGTTGAACCATAGTTGAATATTCTAGTCCATCTTCAGCTTTTGCTTCCTTCAAGGATCTTAATTAATAGCTAAAGTCAATGCAGTAGCTTACTTCTCAACAGCTGTGTGTCCCAAATTATATATGCTTGCTTTACTGAAAGTGTATGTTTTACCACTCTGGGAAAGGTTACTTAAAGGTTTTATGGGTCTATAAGAAGAGTGAACCAATTTTCCAGTAGTAATCCCTGGAGCTGCTGTAAAAGATAGTATGAAAGGAGTTCTTTTAAGATTTTTTTCCCCAGAAACTATGAAATGGAAATGAAGATAAGCCAGAGAGGAAAAAAAGAGCTATAAAGCAGCAGTTTGAAATACATTATTTTTCTCAACAGCACAGGGACTACAGAAGGACCATACAAGGGATCTGCGATGTTGTTCATACATTTTGTCTTATATGGGCCTCAATGCAAGTTTGCATGTCTTTAAGAACCTACATACTGTCCTAGAGGTCATTAAAACTACTCAAGTTCCCGCATTTAGACACACACTGTGGAGTGGATACTTTTGTTCTATGTTATTATTAATGCATAGCACAAGTTGCTCTGATCTCTTCAAAGATCATGACGTGATGAGATAATGAATGTATCATTCACAAATACTTTCTGGTTAGAAGGCAAAGAAATTTTCCCCCACAATAACTAGTTGATTATTTGATTTGCATATTTGACTTCAGGTGGTTATTATTTTGGAAAACATCACAGATACATGAAGGCTCTTAGTAGTAGCTACATACTTGGAAAGCAAGAGGCACAAGACAGTAACACAGAGAAATGAAAAGACATTTCAAATGATAACAATCACAGATAACCAAATTTGTTTCTTGTAGCTTTTCAATCCACTAATTCATGACAGATGCCAGCTACATTGCTTAATTTTGCTTTCACCCAAGATAAATATTTTTGGGATGAGCCTCTCAGAAGACAAGAACACAAAATTGTTTGGAAATATTATGAAACTAGAAAATAAAAGGTGATTAAACAAATCCCAGGCCTTTGTAATATGGTCAAGGAAAAGATCCAAAATAAAAAAAAAAAGGATATAAGCATACAAATTATCATTGATGTTCTTAACTCCAAGATAAAGAATCGAACACTCTCTTTCACTTCCTGGAGTGTCTAAAGGCCACAGACATCTACATTTTTTTTCACAGATCTTCCTTAAGTATCTCAAGTTGTGCTGCTTTCTCTGTGCAGAAGGGCTGCCCTCTCTGCCTAGGCTGAGCATTGGTGGAGCTCTCTCACCGCAGGGACTACAGCACATTGGCAAAGTGTCTTACATCCTACCTCTTCATCCAATGCACAATGACAGAACCCAATCCAGAGAAACACGGGGGAGTTGGGAGTGTAGTCATGGACATTTTGACTATAAAACATGACTGTAAAAGAGAGGATGAAATTTCTTTTGGTTAGGATACTTCCCAAGGTATGGAGAGGCGTGTTCTGAGTTCTGTCCCCAGGATTTCAGATTAACATCTCCTGATGCTAATGGAAGTGCTTTAACTAGGTGGGCACACAGTCCTTCTGAATTTTGAGGGGACAGTCCCCAGAGATGCTATTGAAGCCCATGAGCATGAACATTACGGAACCAGAAGGAGAGCAAACAGAAGATAACCCTGCCTCAAAGCCTAGCATGGCCAGAATACCCAGCTGGGATGGAGACACTGGGGCAAAAATATGCATTGGTGAGTTTTGCAAGGGGAGTCAGGGGCAGGAAGACAGACAAAATTCTACCTTTAGCTTGGTTGTTGTAAACATAGATGGTTACTGGCATGTCTAAGATTTTTTCTGATGAATTTAGTCCAGATTATAATTTTCAAAGATTAGGAAGACACATAAGTAAAATTAATGTAATGGTAAATTAACATCACATGCTTACCAGTGAAAACTGGGAGGAAGCTGATAGTGTGAGTATCTGCATTTAAGGCGTGCAGTGACTCAGAACAAATACTTGGTTGACATGTTACAAATAGTGAATGCATTTTGCATTACTGGTCTGGCTTCGAAGAATTTTTCCTGAATATATTTTGGCCTAAGAGTATCAGCTGACATATCATCTATTTTCTTTGGCTCTCTAATGATGCTGTTGATTACATCATGGTGGAACTTGGACTATATCATGTTTATGAAGCTGAGTGTTACGGCATTCGGGTGCATTGGCTTAGTATTCAATCTGCCTACGCATACAACTGCTCTTTGGGGGAATGGTTATAAGGCATGACTGAAGTGCCAGCAGTAAATAAAAATAATTGTGACTTATCTGGATCCATTAGTGACAAGGAACACGGCAAAAGAAAACAATATGGTTAAAATGAGGGCTTTCTGATACCTGTGTAGAACTATTATGCTCTTTTGATTGTTAGTTCTTTGTATTTCTCCTGCCTGCATCCTGTAAGATCTGGCACAGTCTGCATTTGCAAAAACAAATCATTGAAATCATAGCCTCACAAACTTACAAATTCAAGTCTGCAAAGTTGATATTTCTGGGTATGTTCTCAGCATTGAAATTTCTCAGGCAGTATTCAAAACCAAATTTCTAAACCTTGGAGAAATACTGATAAATTCCTATGTGGAAAAGAGAATGTGTGTGTTTCAATATTTCATTCATGTTTTATAATTTTCTTGCTTATTTCTATCTGTTTTTGAAATGATAAAGAGTCTTGATCATAGCTAGGTAACCAGAAACAGAACAGGACAAATCCTATGCCAAATAAATATATGTAATATTTAATATTGCAATGAAAGATAAGATAGATGTAGGAGAACTTAAAAGAAGAACAGGATGATATTAATCACCCTATTGGCTGAGGAGAAGTCAAGTTTTCTGCAGGTATTCCTGTAAAGGAGGATCCCAAGGAGAGACTTAAAGGAAAGCAATGATTTGGGTTTTAGGGAGGTCCTCTCAATAAAAAACACTAGCACGAAAAAAAAGAAAGAATTAACATCCTGTTTGAAATAAAACCAACATGCGATGAGGCCAGGCCTTATTAAAAGCAGGAATAGGACTTTCCAGTAGTGAAGAAAAAATGACAATGGGAATGAAGATTGGCCATGAAGGGCCTGAAAAGGGAAGATGCATAGACTACATTTGATAGAATATGGAAACAGAAGCCAGTCAAGGGATGCAAAGAGAGAGAACTTAGAGTGGATTAAGAAAGTGTGAATTTGCAATAGTTGTTTGGGAGCCATATTAATAAGAAAAAATTCTACTTGTCTAAATTGGAAATAAAGGATAGTGTATTAATTTGGGTGGGAAACTAAGTTTTATTTTTTTAAGTTTCATTTTGAGGATAGAGGAGCTTATTAAAAAGTCATATGTTAGAAAGATAAGCAGAAAGAAACTTCAAGGGTTAGATGTATTCATGTACAAGGAACCAATAAGCTAACTGAATAAAGCCAATGTGGTGGCTGCACTCCCCAGTAAACAAGTGTCTTGGTGCTGTCCACAGGCTACAGAAGAGGCAGAGGGAGACATTAGGGTGCACAACTGACTCCGTGGTCTTGTAACAGTTTTATTCTGCCATTCCATCCATTCTTCTATTGTAAGAACTAGATAGATTTTAGTAGATTAAAATCTGATATTTGAGAGAAAGCAAGGAAGCTATAGCTCTTATATTAAGCGTTCCAGTTAAATGATTCTACTCTTGTTTTCTGAAAACTCACAGGTATGCATTTAATGAAAGTTAGAAAATACTGGAAATAATTTCTGCTAAAACAACAAATGGCAAGAGAATATTTTATGGCAATATTAATCAAAATAAAATATTACATAATTTTGATTTATAGTCTGATCATTCCAAACCTATTAATCTCCTGTTCTGTTCTTAAACAAAATTCTTATCTAAAGAGAAGTAATTTGAACAAAACCTTCTGACAGATGTCTACTAATCATGTCCAGAAATCCCAAAATGTTACGAAAAGGTGTTTGCTGTAACGCTGATGAAAATGTCATAGAATCATAGAAACATTTAGGTTGGAAGAGACCCTCAAGATCATTGAGTCCAACCATAACCTAACCTAACTCTAGCACTAAAGGACGTCCCTCAGAACCTCGTCTAAATACCATGGTGGCACCATCACTTCCCTGGGCAGTCTGTTCTAGTACCTGACAACCCTTTCCATCAAGAATTTTTTCCTAGTATCCAATCTAAACCTCCCCTGACACAACTTGAGGCCATTTCCTCTTGTCCTATCACTTGCTACTTGGGAGAAGAGAACAACACTCTCCATGCTACAACCTCCTTTCAGGTAGTTGTAGACAGCAATAAGGTCTCCCCTCAGACTCCTTTTCTCCAGGCTAAACAGCCCCAGTTCCCTCAAGTGCTTCTCATAACACTTGTGTTCCAGGCCCCTCACCAGCTTCATCACCCTCCTCTGCAATTTCTCCAGCACCTCAATGTCCTTCTTATGATGAGGGACCCAAAACTGTACACAGTATTCAAGGTGGGGCCTCACCAATGCTGAGTACAGCGGCGCAATTGCTTCTCTAGTCCTGCTGGCCACACTCTTCCTGATACAAGCCAGGATGCTGTTGGCCTTTTTGGCCACCTGGGCACACTGCTGGCTCATATTCAGCCAGCTGTCAATCAGCACCCCCAGATGCCTCTCTGCCAGGCAGCTTTCCAGTCACTCTTCCTCGAGCCTGTAGCTCTGCCTGAGGTTGTTGCGACCCAAGTGAAAGACTCGGCATTTGGCCTTGTTAAACCTCATAAAATTGGCCTCAGCCCATCAACCCAACCAGTCCAGATCCCTCTGTAAAGCCTTACTACCCTCCAGCAGATCAACTTTTCCACCTAATTTGGTGTCGTCTGCAAACTTACTAAGGGTGCACTCAATCCTCATTGTTATCGTGTTCTTATCAGAACATCTTATCATTCTTCACTGTTCTTATCATTTTGTATCACTGAGTCATCTTCTCTGACATCATCTGCAGGAGAATTCTTTTGTGTCTGATCTCATCTGCATTTCTGTACATGTGGTTTTGGACCTAGTAAGCACATTGCCAATGATTTGATCATGAACATAAAATGCTATAATTAAACTTCAAACATTGTTTTGTGCTTAGCCTAATTATAAACCCAAATATCCAAACTCCTCCAATGTCTTTTGAGATCAGTTCCAGTATTTTGCCTCACTTTTTAAATGAGTATAAGCCAACCGTTACACATTTATGCTTTTTTCTTTCTGTAGCATCTCTTCAGTAAAATATTGAGATAAAATATAATAGACTGACTTATTTGTCAGGCTTTATACTGGTGTGCTTGGAGTGAAAATGGATTATTTTCCCAAAATCACTTCAGAGCACCAGATAGCTACAATCTTGAAGCCACACCTCAGCCGCAAGTTTTCATCATGAGGAAGTGTTATCCTCCTGAATGAGCCTAAGCCTAAGGCAAAATTTTGCCAGGACAACCAACATAATATGCTTTACAATGCCTAAACTCACTGTTTTGTATGCTACTTGCCACATTTTTCACATATATTAACAAAAATCAAAAAATCAAAGCCAAAAATGACATCTCAGGTAAACCGTCTGATCCATGTATTGAATATCAAAAGCATTCACGTATTTTTTATGTCTGAACTCAAACAGTAGATAAGTATGAGGAATGCCCCTAAATAACTTAAAACTTAAGAAAGCCACAGTTGTTTCTTACACTGAATTGCACATTTTTTATGTAAACAAACTGTTATTGGATTACTATTATTTTAGAAGGAATCTGGCAAAAATGTGTGCATTTTTGACTCACTAAGTGTGACACTGAATAACATATTCTAAAGCTAAGGACCAAAAAAAAAAAAAAAAAAAAACCACTGATAGAGTTACTTTTGAGTTAAATATGTATTATATACTACAGAATTTTATGGGTATATATACCCCTAAACACAAAAGTTTAAAACGTATTTACATTTTGAATTAGCCAAAGACTAACAAATATTTCAGTGCTAGTGACAGTCATTATAGAAATGTCATTTTGCCAGGAAAAGCTAAAAATCAAGGACTCCATACTCTCGGTTTAAAATGCAAGAATAAGAGCCCACAATCCTGTCTCCAGTAGTGGCCATCAGCAAGTAAGCAAGAGTAGGAGCAAGACAAGTATGTCACAGTTTCCCCTAATACTTTCCATGTGTTCAACAACAGTCAGATCATTGACTTCTGTAACCAAATGTAATTATACATGTTTACTAACTGTCAGTTAGTAAATTAATACAAATATGTATTCTGTCTCTCCCTAAGCTGAAGTAAAATTTTTAACATTCACAGTATAATTTAAGAGAGTTCTACAGGTCTGTTATCTGCTCCATGAAGAACTGTCTCGTGTTCATTTTAAAGACAGCAGCACACATTTCTTCTAAGATGCCTCCCTTTCAGAGTGGAAAAGACAGTGAAACAGTTGACCTTCCATCCAACCTCTGTAAACTAATCATGATTTTTAGACATTTATAGTATCTCCCAAATTTGTCTCTTTTGTAAGTTGAAGAGACTAAATTTTACTTGTTGTTCCTCATATGGATGCTATTCCTTACCTTTCATCACAGAATAATTAAAGTTGCAAAGGACCTTAAAATGTCTTAGAGTCCAACCTCCTACTCAAAGCACGGTCACCTTCAATGTCGTATTTAGTTGACATTTGAATCTTTCCAACAGTGGAGTTTCCACAGCTTCTCTGTGCAACCTTGTTACCCTTTTTTCAACCTTTCTCATTCTAACGCAACTACTTTGATGAGGGCACCAGAACCTCACACCGTGTTCCGAGTACAAACAAACTGTAAATTTATGAAGTGGCATGATGGCATTCATGGCTTTGTTCTTTTGCACTCCTAAGAACTCACAATATCTGATGTGCTTCTCTCTTTGTTTCTACTACTGCTACAGAGTACTCATTTGATGTTACCATTTGATATTTCCATTATCCATCATAATCTCAAGACCACATTCCTGAGAAGGAAGTTCAGATCTGTCAGAGCCCATCTGTGCCTGATCCAAGGTGCAGGTTCTGACCTGATAACTAACATGTGAGATTGGTCTAAACAGTAGTGTCTGCTCAAAAATGTAGTGACTTATCAGAGGCAGTCCTCAAGTATTACTCTCTAGTCAGGAGAGAGATTAGTACATCAGGAAGTGATTTATCCTACACCATTGAGAAATCTTTTGTCACACATGCTGAATTGACCTTTGTGCCTCCCTGTCGATTTCTAGGAGGAGCCCAGTCACAAGAAATTTTTGAAAGAAAAGATCAGGTGAAAAAAAAACTGTCAAAAATCCTCAACTAGGAACACCTAGTTGTAGTGTACAACTACTGAAAACTCTACAGCCATCTCTTCTTCAGAAACTTTATTTCCATCATGTTCAGTGCGAACCCACTGCCAAGGATGTACACACACTTGAAATGATGCTGTGAAAAAAATTGTGTAATTATGTGATATATCTAGCATGAGGTAGGGAAAAATATGGCATAGGAAAATTATAGAAGCCAGGGTCTTCAAGCATCTGGCCAGTTTGCTGTTCTGCATTCTCTGAGAATGAGCTGAGTATTTTCCATTTTTAAAATGTTAAGTCTACAAGTTAATTGAATAAGTAACTTTCAAGTACTATAAAACAAAAATAATAATTCCACCTTCATGTTCCAAGTCCCAGTAGAGATCGGGTTGTTAAGTATCCATGTAAGCTGAAAGTATCATTCAGCTACTAAAAGTTTCAACCAGCTTGCTCCCACTTACTTCATAAAAATTTACAGTTCATCATAAAACATTATGTAGATATATGATGTGACAATTAATCTAGATCTCAACTCCGAAATAATTAGCATTTATCATAACCTGTGCACTAAGGGAAATTTCTCATTCAAATATTTTCAGTGTAATTCTACAGACTGAATAATCTATTTTACAACCACAGCTCTCTGTAGGTGCAAAATCTGTTCTACAATCATCTTTTCTTCATTATTCAGTTCCTTATGCTGAATCTGATATCATTATACTCAGTTGTATGTGTATGCCTAGTGGGAATCACAGAATCACAGAATGAGTTCTGAATTTTATCTCAGTCTTGCTTCATTAAGCATAGCTTGTTCCAGCTCTTATCGCTTTGCTCACATTGCACACACAAGCTGAATCTATCAGACCAAGTCTTTAGGCAACAGTGGTTTTTTATCTGGAATGCTTTCAGAAGCTTCACCAACCAAACCGAGCATGACTTGCAACACCCAATCTGGGAATTTATTAAAGGATTAACTTAGTTCATTATTAAATTTCTGCTATAAGGCCACTTGGTGTTTGCCATAATGACTTTTTCATCAAACTGCTATTTTAGCAGAGTAGTGTCGGAATTCAGAGGCCTGAGTTTCTGTGTTAACAGTGGGAAAAAAGAGGAATTAATAAATTTTACTGAAAACACCAAGCTGGAGGCTCTGGCAAGGAATACTGGGAGTGTGTTTACTTTACTGCATTAATTATTGACAATTCTCAAAGTGGAATTGTTAGCCTTGCTTAGAATTGTTTTTCTCATTTGCAAAGCCTTTGAGATGCCAGTTTTCAGATGATGCCTTCATTAAATAGCTATAGACCCCAAGATATTTTTTCTGGGTTTTGTTTTGGTTAGGAGATTTTTTGTGAATAGTTATTTAACTTCCTGTGATACAGCTAATAAACACTGGGAAGTTAGAATAGTGGCACATATAGAAAATCAGGAAACTGTCAGGAGAAGGCTACAGTGACTAACCTGAGACACGTCCAATAGTCAGGGCAATAGTACTCTAGTCACCTCCTTGGGAGGCAATGCTTAGATTTTTCCAAGGAAAAAGAAAATAAAGACCAACTTTCTTCCAGGAAAAAAAAAAAAAGGGTGGTGTTGGGGGACAGAGTCAATAAAAAAGACTCAAATCTAGGTGCAGGACAAGAACTAATAATGCTCATAATGCTCTTCAACAGCAGAGATGTGAAAAAAAAACAAAACAAAACAAATCAAACCACACCAAACACAACATAGCTAGTCTGTATGATATATGGGCTATGCTTTCGTTAACGATAACTGAATCCTCTCTCTGAGCCACAGTGAACAGATTGACTGGGTCTGTGCATGAGTCAGATGGAGAGTGTGAATTCTACACAAGTTTCCTACACCACTCCAAAGAAAAAATTACTTCCTCCAGAATTATTTTTATTTTGACCCGTGTTTCAGTTAATTACTAAGCATTATGAAAAACATAATGAAGAATACTCACTGCAAACCAATGATGTCAAGTTGTCTGTACATGAGGCTCGGGAGAAGTCAAACACAGAGATGAGCATGAGCTGTCATAATGTTAAGATCTGTCATGCTCTGTCTACTTTAAAAAAAAAAAACAACAACAACAACAACAACAAACAAACAGAGCTCAACTAACAAATGCCACAGGAAGTTGTTTTCTTTACAGCCAATAACTACATATTGGGGACTGAGTTTCATCTTACAGAGAAGACACCACTGCTTTGAAAAAAATAAGAAGGAACACCTAATCCTTAGTGGTCTAGCCAACTGTATCTTTATACATATGCTGTGCTTTATTTGCAGCATTGCCTGGTATTCTTCCAAGAAATGTCATTCCATGAAGAGTCATCTCAGAAGAGTGGCTACTCCCTCCTCCCCATACATTCCATATGGTGTTTTCTGAGCTGCCTGGGATATGTTAGTGTTTAAATACCAAAACAAAACACAAATATGATCCTCTGTGTGGCCTTCACTAGCATTTTTTTTTGACTGTTGGTTGAAACTACTGCTAGGTACAGTTAGTTGACCGAATTGTCTCACAAGATATGTTTTTACTTTGGTGGAACAACAATGAAATTGCTGCATAATCATTTCAGTGTGTAATTTAGAAGCTTTTCAAAAGAAAGTAGGTAAAATCTGTGCAGATTCAAATACAGTCATAAAAATAAGATTGGAAGGGACCTCTGGAGGTCAAGCTCAAGCAGGGGCAGCTAGAACCAGTTGCCCAAGACCATGTCCATATGGCTTTTGACTATCTGCAAGGAGGGAGACTCCACATCTCTCTGGGCAACCTGTGCCAGTGCTCAGTCACCCTTATGGTGATAAAGTCTTTCCTGACATTCTTCTTATTCTCCTTTTCCATTTTTAAAAAGAGGTTTTAATGATGCTTAGATGTGTGGGGAAACAAAACAGAACAGAACAAAACAAAACACAAAAAAAACTTGGCAAATCAAAGTTTTTCCAATAGGGTGAATTTAAAAGTGCTCATGAATTTCTAACAGAGATGCGATCAATAAATATAACTAGTTAAATATATCCTGTGGGTCTTGGACATATATTACCTCTGACAGGGTAATTAATAGCTTTTTCTTTACAGTATTACTGCTCTGAAGTACGATCTTTTGCTTCATTTGCATTAATGCTGAAGAAAACCAAGAAACAAAGTGACTGAAAACAGTACCAAAGAAGCTCTTCCTGGATCCCCAGGTGAAGTTAAGAAACAATCTTCATATCGTGTTTCAGTGCATTTGAATTTATGCGAAATAAATTATACTAACATTTTTTCTAACCTCAATACATTTATCTCCAAATCAAACGTGAGTTTTGTGGTGTTAGTAGATGAGCTAGAGATACACAGTCCCAGTAACACGTGGAAGCCAGGGTAGAAGAAAAAGCCACATAGTATACTGGACTCCTGTAAGGAGCTTTTTACTTCAGAAGACATTTCTTTGTTAATAAAATGCACTTGGTGTGTGGGCCTTGAACAAATGTACACTTTTCAAAACTTAATAAATCATATAGACTGTGGTTTTCAAAAAATGTTGTTCCACCCACTCTCCTGTTCAGAGAAGACTGCAACAAATGACAGACCTTTCCTTTAAGGTTCGCTGATTCATGACCTGTCAAAACAACAGGTAAAAAAATTCCACAGCTGAGGATCTTTCTTTGAGACTGTTCAGGTCCCTCTGATTTTCCTTGAAAAGACTCAGATTTAATAAAGCAGGAAGAAACAGATGCACATTCAGCAAGATGTAGGTTTTATAGGCCAGCATCAAGTACTTGAATTGGGCACAGAAATTAGTGAAAGGTCATACAACTAGTAAGGCAATTGACTAAAGATTAACCATAAGTTTGCTGGAAGCTCTTTTATTTATTGAAGCTGAAAGTGTTGAACACATTCCTCATCAAAGGGAAAGATGATGCCTTTCCTTTAGCGAATGCCATACTAATTGTACACATGAAATGATGAGTGTGTGTAGAAAGTATAGCAGAAGCATGTGGTACAAAAGATCCTCCAGGACTATTCACACACATATCCAGGACCATGTGTAACTGGTATGAATAATTTTAACACAATATTTATAAAAAACTAATTAACATATGACTGTAATCCAGTGTAGTGCATAAGAATCAACTGTTTCATCACAGCTTTGAGCACCTTAGACTGAAAAAGACTGAATGACTACAGAAGGGTTTACCTAAGTGCTAGAGAGGGATATGCTGTATGCATTCGAAGGCAACAGCTTCAGTTCACCACGCGTGTGTCTGTATCATTTGGTGGGTAAAATACTGCTGTTACCTGTCCTGAGCAGCACTACAGCTACATCCTGCCCCAACTCATTTTTGGGTCTTTGTTCCAGCCTTTCTAGCTGTGTTAGCAGAAAATAGTATTGCTGGTGGGAATGAACCCCACATTCTACAAAGCCAGTCATCCATGAATGCTAACTGACAAGCATGGAAAAAATCAGTGCTGAAGGTCAAAAAAGGCATTTGGTAAAGTATGGTATTATGTGATGTTCTAAAATGATCTGTGTTAGCTTTCTTATTTTTCCCATGACATGTTTTTACTAGTATTGCTTCTAAGAGCAGCAAAGCCTTAGCCTGTTAAATCCACTCTTCCCCTGTGGTGTTTTTTCTCTGTGAAACAGAATCTCCCCCAGCTTTGGTGAACCATTCTGTTATGTAGAGCAATTATGTCATTTTGGATTGATATCAAAGTAAATCACACCAGAATGTGGAACATAGCATAAATACTCAACCCATTCCAAACCAGGACACCTCTAAACAGTCATGTTTGCCTTGGATATAAGCATTAGGAAACAAACAAACAAACAAACAAACAAACAAACAAACAAACAAAAAACCCACAACACCACTAAAAAAATAAAACAAATAGTTTTCAGAGGAAAAACTCAGTTCAAAACTCATTTCAAGTGTAATTCCTTGCAGAAAACATTACTGTGAGAGAGCAAGACCAGAAGATCTGAGCACAATGCGCAGTCCTGAACTGTCCTAATGTAAGCAAAGAGGGCATGCTGGGTCATCCTCCCTGCAGCAACCCCAAAGCAAGTGTCCTTTGAACAGCCAGTCACCCAGCCTTATTGTGGAGGATGGGTGTTCCCAAGTCTTGCTACCAAACTTGCTTAAAACAGAAGAGCATAGCTAACCAGATAATTAATAAGAGACCAACACAGGAGTCGGTAAGAACTTTATCACAGGGACTTAGAGTGTCCCTTGGAAGTGATGAGACAGCAAGAAGAATTCTGCTTGAATCTGAAGTTCAATAGATGACTTGGTTCAAGTACCAGAAGTTCTCAGTATGCAGGACTTCTTGTTACCAGGATCAGGGTCTCTGTACTGGTCCAGTTTGGCTGCCTCAACATTTTTTTTAATTTCTTCTCAGAAAAGCACTTTCCCTCCAAACAATTTTCTCTCCAGCTGTAAGCTAAGGCTGCTGATTTAATTTTTCCAGAGGTGGCATGTCTTCTTAGTCACTCATATGAACTGCTATTTCATTTTTGGTGACAAAATGCACCCTGTACTGACTTTCTGTAGGAAAATGTCAAAAAGCATGGAAAAATTAAAATCATAGAGCTTGTAAAAACACAATCCAAAGAGTCAGACTGATGAGAAGGGGGAGGGAAGCTAGTGAATCCACAGCATTTTTGAATCTGTTCAGCTGCAAAAGCAGAAGACATCCAAAAAAGATTTATCATGCTGCACAAAATGGATACTTCTTAAAGCTATGTAAGATGAGAACAAAGGTAGCAGCAGCCTCGTGGCCCAACATTTTGGGCAGAAATGCAAAGAAGTTTGGCAGGAAACTGAGGCACTTTCTGCTTAATGCCTAACAGAAGCAGTCTCTGACTACTTCCAGAAAGCCCTCAGCTTCTGAGGGACTCTCAGTGTCTTCATGAAATGCATCAACAGCTTTCAATGTTGGACTGCATTGCAAGACCAATTTATTTTTTGCTAGCACTTCTTTTCTTTGCCTTACATTCCTTTTATAAAGGAAGTTATATGGAGGTGCAATCATTGGCATCCTTTATAGTGTCAAGTAAAAGTCACTAAGGAAAGCAAGATATATATTTCTAAACATACAACTGCTTTACATTAGAAGGATGTATATCAGGGACTACTTGGTATTTTTAAACATCAGACTTCCATAACATCTAAAATAATTTCATATTACTGTAAGTAACAAAATAAGAGACCAGGATAAAAAACTTCCTTCACTGAATATTTTATTTTTATTATACGGATGAGACTTAAAAAAAACTAACTTGCACCTCATGCAGAAATAACTGCGTGAAGACTTAATCTAGATGCATTAATGGACAGGCAGGTATAGACAGAACTGTGCCCTTTCATGTCTATGAACATCTGCTTTGCACACATACACAATTGCTAATGTACATATAAGCAAGTGACTGAATATTACTCCATATCCCAGCAAAAAGAGTTTCTGCTAATTGTACATGCTGTGCTAGCTTCACAACCTCTCTGCATCTTTTATTTCCATCACTTACACACAGTACATATAATTACATGTTGTGGCAACACATGCAGATTTCTCAAGTATATATTATGCATCTACCTCCAGTTTATGAAAGGAAAATTTGCCTTAAATACAAAAGAAAAGCTGGATTAAAAAAAAAAAAAAAAAAAAAAAAAAAAAGAAAGTGTTGCTGTTAAATCAGAAAAGTAATATTTTGAAAAATAAGAACAACCCTGTGATACCAAATGGCATATGCCTAATCTGTTATGCACTGATGGAGACTGCTGACACAGTGCTTAAAGTATAGCTATGGACGTTTTCTTTCTTCTTTCCTGTAGACTACACCATTATGGAGATATTCAATTTCAAAAATATTTGCTGTCATGAGCATGTCTCTCTCCCACTGTTCCTTTGGCAAACTACAAGTGGCAGGAAGAAAATAGCTTGCTGGCAGTAGAAGTGCAGTCTGCATTTATAGAAAAATAATTCAGAACATTTGTCACTTGTAAAAATCTGTAAGATACAACAATTAAAGGCAAATTGATGATGAGTTAAATTATGTTCTCAGTCTCACCGATGTAAGTCAGGAAAACGACTGTAATGAAGTTACTCCCTCTTTACATTAGTATAGTCGATTGCTGAAATGGATATTTAGGTTGTAAAGTGCAGGTAGAGCAGCAGCCAGCAGTTTATGTGTCAGCCCATCATTTCTGTTTGGGCTATGGCACATGCAAAACTGGCTAGTTTTGATTATAAGGCTTCATCTACCTAAGTCATGCCAAAGGATTAGAACATGGCTGTACTGCCTGGCAACAGGAAAAAAAAAAGTCATGCTAAATTAAAGAGTAGTTAGTTCCAGTTTTTAATTTCTAGTGCAAGGCTCTTAGCTCCTGCAATTGTCTCATAAGCAGCCTCATGTATTGTTGGAAAATCAGAATAACTGAGAGCAGCAGATTTAATCAGTTTCTACCACCTTTATAAAAATATTTTAAAAAAATAATTAAAGCGCCTGCAGAAGATATAGTGATCCAAATGTTAATTTTAACTGGTTACAGTAAGGAAACTGCTGAGATTTAGATAAATAATGAAAGGACAGATAATTCCACTGAAGTAATTTTCCTGATTCTAGAAGGATTTTTATTGTATTTTATTTAGTCAGAAAAGTCTCCATTTGAAAATGTATATCCCTCCTTCTCCCTTCCTTTCACTCCACTCACTGTATGTGGTAAATCTCATATTCCTCAAAAAATCCAGCAGACTGCACGAGTGCTAACACTGTGCCAGTATTTGCAGAAGGGCAAGAAAAATGGTCAGCTAGTGTGACAACAATCTTAGACACAAAAAAAAGGAAGAAGCTTGTAAAACACATCTGAAAAAGACCTCAGGTGGTCTATTCCCCTGCCTTGAGGCAGAATGAACTTTAGCAACAAGGTCACTTAGCTGATAGCAACCTTCATGCACAAGGCTGAATACATCAAAAATCTGTGAAAAGATAAAAAATCTGGGTTTGTACTGGCATTTTTTCTCAGGTCTAGGGCTAGGAACCCAGGTGAGCAGTTTTAAAAAAAGGTGTTTTCTTCCTAATACAATCCATCTTGAAATGCAGCTCATAGTTGCAGAAAGCTGATGCCCTGAGTTTCTAGAAGACTTGGTGGCAGTACAATTGAAAAAGAAATAGAGGACAGGAATTGAATCAATACTGTTTTGAGTTCTGAAAAAAGGCAGTTCAGACAAAAGTCACAAAAAAGATTAAGGGATAGAAAAAGTGATTTAATATGAGAGATGAGGAACATTTAATACATTAGTCTTGCAAAAAGAAACTTGACAGATGCCTTGTTTGCAGTAGGTTTAAGTCTCTATGTGGAGAAAATGTGAAGTACAAGAATATAACATAGGAGAGAAAGCAATGACAGAAAAACAATGTCTGATGACTGAGGTCAGCCAAGTGCAATTGAGAAAGAAGCCATAGTTGCTCTAGTTTTAGCAACTGGAATAAAGCACCAAGGAATTTTCGACTCTTCATGCTTTCAGCTTCAAACTTTCCATCTTTCTAAAAGCTTCCTTCACCAAACAGAAGTTATGAGATTCAGCTCAAGGCCAGCAGAAAGTGATACAATGAAATTTGATATAGAGTGATCTTATGCTTAAGACCTAATTGCTCTGCTTTCATTAAATTCTGTGGCTCCCAAACATAACATAAGGAATGGATAGCATTTAGATTGAATGCCTCCAAAGGAAACCAGATGCCATAGACAATATTGCTGGTAATCCTTTCTGATGCTAAAACAACTCTTACTGCACTCCCTGCTCTCCTGGGATGTGCTGTCCTTAAGACAGGAATTTTATAAAATAAAACTTTGATCTATGTTGTATCTGATATTATTCCAATTATCTTGCCAAATTCCAAGTGTGAGTAAACAAAATCTTCATCTTTACCCTCACAGCTTCTTCTTCTTCTGTTCTTCTGGAACAGATCTCCTCACTTCTTTTCCTATGCAGTGTCCTATGAGGAAATGCATATGTAAAACAGTGCAAAATACAGTAGAAATTATAAGTTTTGTATATAACATAGATCTATTCTAAGAAGGAGAAATATCATTCTGACCTTGAACTTTTTTTCAAACACAAACATGTCCTCTAAATAGATCGTCAAATGCTGAATTGGGAACAGTTAAAAGATTCCCAGTAACTTTCTGGAGCACAGGATTAAACTTAAATAGAGGCCAGGTAGCCAAGGAAGTGGTGCACATGTTATGTACCCACAGGCAGATATTTACATTTTAGCTTTCTATTCAGCTATAAACTTTGTCTGGAGATTTCTGTCACAACTGACTCATACTGATA
Organism: Nesoenas mayeri; assembly: GCF_963082525.1. Classification (NCBI taxonomy): domain Eukaryota; kingdom Metazoa; phylum Chordata; class Aves; order Columbiformes; family Columbidae; genus Nesoenas; species Nesoenas mayeri. Next base: position 75,192,354 of record NC_137544.1, read on the forward strand.
AAAAGTTTTCTACTGGGTTTAAGGGCAGTCATCCATTGCATCAACTCTATGTGAGCTTTGGATTACAGAAACACAAATAACACCTGATTAAAGAAATTAAAATAATATGGAGCGTCAGTGGATAAAGACAAAACTGCAACTATGTATGACCACAGCTGAGAAGGGGTATGACTGTGAGGAACAGGAACCCAGTAGCTGCAACATGTCTAGGGCGAAGATCAGCTCTGAGACTAGTTGGAAATAAACTTTTATTCCCCATCACACCAGTGAAATATTCTTTAGGGGGCTGGAAGGGAAGGAGAGGCTAATATGTCAGCATTTTGATTCATTCATTTTCAAACACCACCACACCCTGCCATGCTACAGTCCAAACTCAGAGTGATTGTTGTGACACAGTACTAGTAAAATACTGAAATAAATTGGAGACCAGTGGTGTGAAATTTATCACAACTCCTAGGTCTCACACATCTTAATAATGTTCTTGATTGTTAATATCTCCCTTTATCAACTTTCAATTGCCTTGTCCTACCCTACCACCATCATTGTTATGAACACATGAAGGCAGCTGTATGGAAATAGGAAAAGCTAAAGCTGGAGGTGCAAACAGGTGTGAGTAGCCAGAAACATGTGCCTTTGGGGAAAGTAGTGGAACTGAAGTAACTTTGGGTTGCTTGAAAGTTTCAAGCACTGGATGCTAATTTTGTGATAAGAAGTGCTAACTTCCATTCACCTACCGCTATTAATGTACTGGAGAGTTTTTTCTCCACACTGAAACCACTGATTGCTTTCCTGGGCACGAGGCTCCAGTACCAGGAACAATTCTCATCATGGATGTACTTATAGCCAGGTGCCACAGACCTGCCCCCAGGAAGATGCTAACTGGGTTTGAATTTTGGGGATTCTTTTTTGTTAGTACACATACAATCTCCTACCTGAGCCTCATGCCAGGGAGGAAATAATTGGCATACTCTTGACAATGGTAGCTGATTTTCAAAAGCACCAGTGAAGAAGATAAAGTGTTTTGAAGCTGTCTTCAGTCATGATGCTTGATCCAGTTGATATTGTTCAAAGAACAGTAAAAAGCACCAAATCAGATGCTGCAGAATTTTCCCAGGCTAGACGTTGCAATAAAAGGTGATTCCACAGGCAATAGAAATCTCAACCAGGGAATTTCAGAGCTGCAGTGCTCAGATTCCCTTCCCTTTCTGTTTTCCTAGATAGAATAAACCTTTTTTCTCTTGAAGCTCAAGGTTGAAGTATGAAAAGATTCATAACCACTGGTAACATTGGTTTACAGATCCCCTTACATTTTTTTAAAAAAAGAGAGACAATGATTCAGTAAACCCTTTAGGATAGCCTGGAATATTCTGCACATCTCAGTGCTTGTTGAACTGATAAGCTATTCTTCTCTGTCTTAAAACACTGTTAGTGAAACTCTTCACCTAAGGACAAAGAAAAAAAGAAAAACAACAACAACCTTTCACTTATTTTTACAGTAAGGATTTAGAGGTGTTCCTGATGTGATGAAACTGCCAGTTTTAGACAGACTTGCCTTAAATCTGGCAAGAGTTGTGCAAAGTTTCTCTGCACACGGCAGAGCCCTAACACCTCTCTCCTGACCTCTACAACACCCCTCTGAACCTGTTTCCGAGGCGTTCCTGAGGAGACAGCCAACCATGATGTATTATGTGCATTTGCAATGGACCAGATTGATGTGACCACCAAAGGAATGTTTCCTTTACTGGAAGAACTATCTTACACAAGAGATTTTCTGTTCCATTTCAAGTTATTTTTCAAGCATTATTATTATCATTAGCATTTAATGAATGTTCTACGTGTTCAAATATGCACCATATTTATTAGTTTCTGTCTGAGGTTATCTTGAATTCTTCTAATTTCCTGTTATGTTTCATCTATTCATTATAAAAAGGCAGATGCAGGTTTCTTATGTCTAGTATGCACAGGAAAATCCTAAATTTATTTCCCCAGAGCAAAGGATTCTTCATTCATGGAATAAAACACAGGTAGAAAAGTATAACTTTTTGTTCAGTCTGTCTCATAAAATTGTAAAATTAAGTCACTAGAAACTATATTTTCCTTATATTAAAATATAAGCCATTACTATTACTCTAGAGAAACTGAGTCATGAGACATGGTTCCTTTCTTCCACATAAACATCCAAATATAGGGACATAAGTAATTAAAAATATTTCAAATGAATATTTAAACAAAAGTTTTCAAGGTTTCTTTAAGCAAAAGTTTTCAAGGTTTCTTTATACAAAAGCAAGTACCAAAAAGAAAACAGACTCAGTTTTCATATGTGTGTACATTAAAGATCAGCACTCCACCCTCATCTGGCTCACATATGAGTCCCATTATTAATCTACCCCTTAATTCTCAGTTTACGTTAGATGTAGCTAAAACCCAAGGTGGGGCTGCAAATCCAGTCCTAGCAATATAGATATTTCCTCTTTCTGTGCTTTTCCTGCTTTGAAAATTAAGCAACTGTATATAGTCTTTCTTTAATTTTAAATATGTTTAATTTTGTGTTTAAATTAACTAAAGAGGATTGTGCAATTAAAGTGCATGTGAGGGCATCTAGATGTGTTCTTATATTCAAATAACAGGCTCATAAATATCATGGCAAAGATGGCATCCTCCAGCCAATCAGTTCGACATTGCAGCTGGTTTGATTTAGAACTGTCCAGAAGAATAAATCCTGGCTCCTTGTAAAAAGGGATGTGAACAAAGTGAAGCAACTGGAATCCACTGACCTCCATGAACATGCTTTTCTACGCAACAACAGAAATAGAAATTAAGAGAGCCATTCTCTGAAGTTACCAGATGAGCATTAAAAATAATTAATTCCTGACTTCATTTTTGCACATAGAAACTGCAAATCTCAAAGATGAAGGGAAATGCACAAGTGTGAAAAAAAGGTGGCAGCAGGGCAACCTTTTCAAAATTGCCCGCCACAGAATAAAAAAAAAATTACCAGCTTGAAAGTTTAGCTAAAAAGAAAAAGAATAAAAGAAATTCTACAGTGAATACTGGGAACTTGGATTTTCATCCACTTAAAATCATTCATAACACTTTTTTTTAATTCTCTGTGCATACACTGCAGTCTGTTAGGCTGCGTACATGCCTGTTAGCATTATATTATCGTGAGCTCCCTAAGATTTCTAGGTGCCATATAGACAAATAACAGGCACATATCCTTTCACTTTCCTCTGTTGCAGCTTTTTCCCCTACTCAACCAGAGAAGTGACTAGCACCAGATCATAAATAGAAAGTGATGGAGCATGAACGTTTCGCGGAAAGCTGATTGGAAAAGGACACGTTTTCCTTCTAACAACATTCATACCTCTGGGTAATTTGGAACAACACTTTTTCTTTTTTTTTTTTTCTTTTTTTTTTGGCATACCACACTAGACATTTTGGTTTTATTATATTTTTCACTGAAACTAGAAACAGCTGCTGTCTGATGTCGGCTGGTATATGTGGTAGTATTGTGGGTGGAGGAAGAGGTTTCTTTTTCCTCACAAGAAATACGCAACTATGGAAAGTATGAGGTTACGGAAAAGTGTTAGCAGGTGATATAAAACATTTCTATGGTTTACATAAGTTAGAGAACACAGATTCAAATTGCCTCTGAATGATTCCAGTTGTTGCATCTTTAAAGTACAAAGGTTTGATAACCGCAACACTGATTAGCAAAGCAAAAGAATTTGTTTTCTTTGCAATTATAATCTTCAGGGGAGGATGCCTGGCAAACATTTTTTGGCCTACAACAAACAACAGTTGCCCCTCTGATATATTCAGAAGTCACCATGTGGAATAGCAGAAAAAAACCAGCAAGGGTCTATCTGTCCATCACCCCATTGCAATTATTCTTCATTTCTATTCTCAAAGCAGAAATATTTTTGCAAGTGCCAATTGGTTATTTTGAAGTACTTTCAAGCACTGTACCACAACACAAGCTTTCTCTGAGTCAGTTAATTTTATATAATGTTCCTTCAGAAGCTCCCATAAATGTAAAGAAGTTCACCAGTCTAAGCTAAACAGGCAACATGTCCTCCAAACATGTACTTGTAAGTTCCTATCTCTGCATACCCAAGAATGCAGCCCCAGCGTTCAGGCTGGGATTTTACAGAAGCTGCTCAGCCACACAGCTACACCCCGGCCAGCTGCAGGGACATGTGCCACAGCAGTGGGTAAAGCCGCGGCATGGAGCAACTGCTCTCTCTTTCTTCCACTACAAGAAACTCTAAATGACAGATCCAGAAAAACCAAAGGAAAGGTTTTTTTCACACAATGTGTCGCTGTACTGTGGAACTGTTGGTTGTTACAAAGTTTACATGAGTTCAAAATTGAGCAAATTAATGAAATAAAAAGCTGTCAAAGGTCATGAAATAGAAAGATTCCATTTACAACTGAGGAAGTTTATAAGCCACAAGCTATTGGAGGCTAGAAGAGTATTTAGAGATGTACAGCTACAAACATTTTTTACGCTCTTTGCTGTGCATCTGCTCTCAGATGGTCCTTTACTTGGACCCAATACATTCATCCTTATGGTTTTATGTTATTTAACAGACACAGGACCTGTAAAGGTCTTTGTAGACCAACATAGGAATGAGTCACTGGGACAGTTGTCCTAAGAAGGTCTAAGAACTTAGATTTTGAAATGTCTCTTAAAGACAGAAGGATGTTTGGGATGAGACAGCTAGTGGATATTCTCTTTATTTATTTGCCTTTGGAGGGGTAGGCAGTTTATGTTATTCTCTCTTTGCCACTCCTCCATGTGCCTTGGCAGACAGACCTCAGTCCTCTTTTGCAAGGCAGCCTTGCAGGACAGACTAGACTGTTGCCTTTTCATGCTAATTAAAGCCAAATGTTACAAGCATGGACGTATGGGAAATTTAGACAGCCTCTGTGGAAGTGTCAGCATGGGTTTTCTTGGTGTTTCTCATCTTTTGCAGAGCCTTTGCCTGAGCGTGCAGGCAGCGTAGGTCTAACTCCCACTCTCAGAACACCTGGTTTCAGACCATTGCAAGTAGATCTAAACAGGCTCCCTTCAGTATGACTCCTGGTTGTTTTTCAAGGCACCACAGACACAGGACTGCTGCTCTCTGGGTTGAATATGAAGACCTCTTATTTTCCTATGTAGGTGAAAAAAGCAAATTACTATGTCTCTGTCTTGAACAGTAAAAGTCTGACTGCTGATAGGACTGGAGTTGTAAATCACAGATTGTTATACAGCCTCTATGATCTGACTAATTCCTCTTAGGGACTTGGCCCTTAAGGACTTCTGCTACAGGCACTCTCCACAGACATCTGAACAGACTTGAGATGGGCTGGCATTATGCCCCTAGATCCAGCTGAGTTCAACTGTGATCACCCCAGGCTTGTGACCTCTCTGAAAGAAGGGCCCCTTCTTCAGGGCCAGGGGACAATGTAAGCAATGTAAGGAGACCAGGGACATGCTGCTCTGTATGAGGCTGCAGACATGCATGCACCACCAGGTAGGCTGTGAAATACAGGTTGTTACTCAGGTTGGCCTTCAGGAAACAGCATGGAGCAATGCACAAACACAATCCTGGCCAGGATTCATTCCTGTATTTTGCCAAGAGTTATGGAAAGTACAAGGCATGTCATTCACTTTATGTAGAGCTCCACAATGTGGCTGTGAGTTCTGTGGGAAGTAAGCAAATGGCATCTCCATGAGCCCTTTTGAAAATCTGGCTCATCGGACAACAGACATATATCTTAGAAATATTTGTTTATTTATTCTAACTAGTTTTCCCTTGAAGAAATGCAATCTTCCTTTAATACATACCCTTCAAGTTCTCATGTAAAGCTTTTCTGAAGTGAACATAAAGCTGTATGCCAGTGACTAAAAACTAAGTAGAAACTAATTTCAGGGTTTGGCCCATAGTGATTTTAAGAAGTCATACCTGGGCTGGGACTTTGGGTGCCAAGATTTTATCCTGGAGCAAATTTTTACAGCCAAGTTTGAAACTCCTGGAAATGAGAAGCGAGAAGAATGTTATAATGGAAAGGCTGGCATAACTTCAACTACTATAGAGCAGCCCAAGAAGTTGATGAGGCTGAGAGTTAGAAGCAAATCTGCCAACTTTCACTCTGTTCAAATAAGGTAAGTCACGCTAAAACGTTTGGCTGCTTTAAAAAATAAAATAAAATTGCCTTCACCTCTTCAGAAAGCTACCAGTTATTAAGAAATAGACAAAAATAATGCAAATATGCTTTCAATCAAACTCTGCTTTGTTTCCTTTGTGCTACATGATTTTTCTGCTCAGTAAAATGGGATGTGGGAAACTACCTTTAAAATGAATTTGACTATTCCTGGCCTGAAATTCAGGCTCTACCTATCCGGAAATGTCAGTAGAGTGTGGGCCATTCCCCAACAATAGAGTGGCGGCAGGCTAAATATAACTACACTTACAGTCCCAGAACTGGCATCTAACATCAGAGGCTTACAATAACACTGGAGCTGCTGCTGCTCCAGCAACAGCCAAAGCAAAGGGAGGGAAAACTTGGTTTGTTTTTCAGCTGGGACCTCATTCTTCACTCAGCTGTTTGCTATTAGGGCTGGAGCAGTAGCAGTGAGAAATTCATTGCTGCTTTCTCTCTGAATCCTGACACAGTAACAGCACAGATCCAACCAGCCAAATCGACAAAGGATCAAGGAAAGGGGAAAAAGAGAACAACAAACTTTAGAGTGCTTGCTGTCTCGCTTATATAGCACCTTTCATCCCCAAGGAGCCTTTTTACTGAGGGTCAGACTCTGCCCCATTCTTGCAGAGGTATTAGTGAGTGCTGGAAGCAGTACAAGGAATCTCCTCTCACCCTGTTTCTCCACCCTGCTGGTGCAACCTGTGTAATTGGGGGTGTTCCCACCAGCACGAGGGAATCTCGGGAATCTCGTGTCCCTCCAGCTGTCACCTGCGCTGTACCTCATGCCAGATCCCCTCCCCTGCCTGACTGGGAGGAGAAATGAGGGACAAAGTAGAGTGAAACAGTGGGGAAGCAGGAGTGTTCCCAGTACGGGGTTGCAGCGCTCTGTATTCTTTAGGGCACAAAATCAAACACTAACTTTGTTAAACTCATCTTGATGCTCTGACAGCTATTGGACCAAATTCTGCTGGCACAGCCACTTGTATAGAGGCGAATTACACTGTAAATATCTTCTGATATCTTGATTCAGGTAAAAAAAAAAAAAGAGAACTGGACTCCTCCTATCAGCACATCTCTATTTAGATAAGTGGAGTCACTAATATGCCTCAGTGCTGGGAGTGAGGACTCAGCTCCACTAGTGTTTAGTAGAGAATACAGACTCCATAAGGATGACACAGGCTGGGTGAAAAGCAGAGACTGCTTTCCAAGACAACTGCTCCAAATCATTTGCTACTTGGGAAAATAAAAATTGCCATCTGAGACTCCACTTTTGTGCAGTAGGTATGTGCTACCAAAGCAAATTGCTGCCTTTCAGAGCAGTGTTCCTTACTGCTGTGGAGAGCAGAGCTTTCAGCTTCTCAGAGACAAGAGCTCTGGAGGAGGAGCCTTGGCTTGGGGTCCCTGGGTACAAAGGGTGATTTCTGCTAGTCCTGCTCTAAAGCACTGCAGCTGAGTGACAGCTGCTGGATGCAGACAGCACAGACGAGAGTTCATGCGTAGAAGCTGGTCACAGCAGTGGAATTGATTTGCTTTCATTCCTGTGCAGCCTATTTATGTTTGAAAATAAAATGGTATGTAAGAACACAGACGCTTTTCTGCCAGTATAGCTGCTGCCCCTTCTGGGGACTCCATGCTGTCTGGCTTATGAGCTAAGCGATAAGATTCCTCAGACTGGGAATTTTGTTTTGCATTTCATTGCCTCCTCGTCCTGTTGACATAATGATCTCATATGCAAAAACAAATCACCCCCTGACCTAAGCATAACAAATTGAATGTGATACTTGACACATGGACTCTGACACCGTCTGCCTGCTTTCTCCTGCTGCCCTAGAATAAAAGGGTCTGTTTCCTGCTATCTGCAGCCTGTAAACTTCAGTACAGTTGGGGCTGTGTCAACTGTCACCTGTGAGCCTGTCCCTCCTAGCCATGCCTTCTAATTACACTGAACGAGTCAAGTATGTCCCCATAGGCTGACAAACTAGACACAAAGGAATTCTTGAAAAAAATAAGGCAACAAATTATTGCCTTTATATAGAGGAAATCTGTATTACTCACTAAGAAGCAATCTCATCCATAGATCTGTGCTGGTATACATAGCCAAGGCTGTTTGTAAAGGGCACATGGGCAGTGTAAGCAATATGAACAAAAAAATCTTGATATTTAACACACATAGGAGAGACCCCGTGTGCTCTTCCCCATTACCTTAGATCAGGTCTTGCGTTTATGCTGAAACCTGAACTCCCTGCTAAGTCAAGCTGTAGATGCTACGTGTTGGCTTGCATCCTAGCCCAGATCTGGATGGATCTAGCTGGCTTAGCTGCTGCGGAAAATCAGGTAGAGACCAGCATCAGCTTGAGCCTTTCCCTCACAGGCAGAATGGACAGTCTTTTTCAGCGATATGAAAGAGGCGGCAAAAAAATAAAGATTCACAGCTGTGGAAGAATGAGTCAGCCACCCTAAAGGAGCTTCTCCCCTTTGTTTCTAACCCATGGAACACCATGTTTAATTCTTCTTTGTAAGTATCTGCTAAACATGTAGATGTTCAGGGCAAGGGCTGACTGTTCTCAGAAATATACCCAGTAAATACAGGATAACTACTATGTCCCACTGTACCGATTGAAACCATGAGGATTTGATCTGATTTTTTATTATGTCTGCAGACCATTTTCAATGGGTACCTGAAAAGTAATTAAGAAATGCATGGCTGTTCACAGGCTTACACTAGTTTACATTGGCAGACAGGAACTTTACTTACACCAGAAAACCTCAGTAGTGCATCTGCTAAAGAACCAGGAACCACTGCTGTACAGGGCTGCACTTCCAACCTATAGACATGCAAGTCTTGAGCTGTGCCTGATCCCTTTAACTACTTAATTGATCAGAATAGTGTGAGCCTGGATTGTGACATCCTATTCATTTTAAAGAAAGAAGCAACATGACCTGTGAGAAAGGGGAATGGAAGATAGTCTACACCCTGTGTCACACTCTCTATATAACATTACTGCAATAATATAATAAATAAGGACCATAGCTAATCAGTTATTTCATCATTATCAGAAGCAGTTACATTTGCATCTCTGTTAACAAACCCAGTGTGCATTTGCCAGTTATGTGGAGTTTGCATCATCTGAGAGTTTTTTAATGCTGACACCTGTCCCAAGTCCCCTGTGACTTTTTGGCATGACACCATGAAAACTTCCAAAAATGGATGCTGATCAGCTGACCCAGGACTTTCTTCTTACAGAGTTACTCACCTTTATTTTGCCCTAGACACCTGAATTGCCCAAGATTGAATTAGCAGGTTTATAGACTTTTATTCCAACAGTTAAAATACCCATTTAACTCCTGAGAAATAACTGGAGCTTATTGTTGTGGGGCACATCTGGTAAGAACCTTATTAATCTTCAAGCAGTATGGTATATGCCTAGCACAATTTTCACACTGTGAAAGAAGGAAATAAGAACATTCCTTCAGTACCTGTGAACACACCTGGTTGCTGTAGCAAGCATAGCCCACCTTAGCAGTACTTACTGACAAAGCATCATAGCACCCATCTTGACTTGTTTTTTTTGGGGAAAAAAAAGGTTTCTTCTTCTGCTAGCTGATGTGTCTTCACTGGTCTTCAGTTCATTCTGCATGGTATCTACAAGTCCACTGCCTTTCATGGAAGCTCTACCATGGTTACAAATGACTTACCCCATGAAATCAGCTGCAAACACTGAAGAAGGATTCATTTCAAATATACTAAGACTTCACAGGACCTTTGAGGACATGTTCATTGAATTTTGTTTCAGCTGCTTTTATAACTAACACAGGCATATAACCATATGTCAGCATTCCTCACTTGCTCACTCTGTGATGAAAACCAAACCTTGTATCCATCCTTCCATTACTATATTAGGTGTAGTAAAATGTAGCTTCCATCCTTGTTATAATATGAAAACCAGAGAAAGGAAATGCCTTTTCAAAAATTTGAAATTATCACTGCCTTTACTAGAGAGAGCGCGAGCAAAATCTGTGCTTTTGAAAACATCACATGAATCTTTGAATTTCTTCAGAAACATCAGCCTATTGGTTCGTCTGCAGGTCTTTATGCTGATAGTCATCACTTCTAGTTTATAGCTGAGCAAGTGAAGGTAGAGAGATTTTTCCAGTCACATCTGAGCTGGTCACCTCAGCTTTGTCCTCCTAACCTGCTCCCTTCTTTCATTCTCTGTTTGACTATACATGAGTTGAATACAATCCTAAATCATGGTAAGAGTGACTTTCTTCAATGTTTTGGAGACAGGCAACCATCAGGGCTCAGTTGTGCAATCTAACTGCATCTTACAATAGAAGAGTGCCATTTAAATTTATAGTTCTATATGTGAATAAAGATAGCACAGCATAATTTAAAGTTTAGGTTAAGGAACATGCTAAATTCTTGAACGACAACCATGTACTCATATGAAATAGTCCTTTACTCTTTGATCTAAATGAGATGTGCCAAGGATAAAGGTACTATAAGTTGTCAGAAAAAAATCCAGTCACATGTAACAAAATATTAAAGAAGAGATTACCTACTACTCTAATGTTGTAACATATTGTGTTACTGCACATACTTATAGGTTCTTAGCACTCAGATGCTGTTCAGTACTTGAAGGAAATACTGCATTTTTAGTTTTGCAATGTAATTTTTCCTGCAGTGAATGTATGTGTCCACATATCTGAAGAAGCAATATTTTTGACAAGACAGAGATATGCTTTGGGAATCAGGCAGTAGTGTTCTAGCTCAGGTGCCTGAGCTAGGGAGTTTATCTGTTTACTGTTTGATTGCCTATCTTTAAGAATAGGAGTATATAATACAAACAATACTGTTATATCAGTTAAAATAAAAATGCTGTTAGACTGGTGTAGCCCTCGAGGGGAAATAAAGCTGCAATGCCTCCAAAATGTGCTATTATTTTGTAGGGACAACATTACATCAAATAACGTCAGAAAATTTATGACCCATGGGGAAATAAAAAGTAAAGCTGATAGGTTAACCTACATTTTGGATTATGTTAGTGAGTTTCAACAACAAAAAGACATTACTCCAGAGCAGCCTGATCTGTATCACTCTGAGGCTGTCTTTCAGATCTTCCTTTTCTCAGTCACCTACTCTCTGGCCATGGTTAACTGAGCTCCCACAACCAACCAGCTGATGTAGCCATAACATATAGCCATGTCTTAGCAACAGACAATTTACACAGCTGCAGTATGGACCTGCTTACTCTGAGTGTGGTGGGCATCAGAAAACAGAGGGCAACTTCATTGCTCTTGAGAGAAAGCAGCCACATTTCACTCTTGCTCTGTCAAGCAGGCAACTTTACCCACTCTTAGACTTTTATTGAGTCAAGACGCTTTTCTTGCAATTCACAAATGTTGGTGTTTATTTCAAGCTTTGTAGACAAAGATGTTATGAATTTATTTTTCCCACAAAGCTTCTCACACTTATAGCTGCAGAAAAAAGCTGAAAAGTTTGACATAGTTGAAACTTAAATTCCAAGAGATGAAAGTGCAATAAAAGCAAACCCAAATGGGTTTCTTTGAAGCTCAAGGATTTTAAGACAGTCACATCATTTTCGGGAAGCTTAAACTAACCCAGGGAAAAGAAGGACACTTGCATGTTTTGAATTGGAGGTCATAATGTAACCGTACTGCTTCTTTCTGCCCCAGGGCTCCCACAGCAGCACACCGACCACACACAGCCCAGACACTGCTTGTCAGAGACCAAAATCCAACAGCCCAACAGCAAGGCTTCTCTCCGCCTTCAGCTGCCAGACTAAGACAGAGTAGCAAGGAGGAACTACTTCTTACTGTCACTTTCACCTGAAGGAGACAGGGAACAGGGCTTGGGGAGCCAGCACACATGCCCTAAACCAGGTAAGCTTCCTGGTAACACAGCACACAGTGTGTGGGGAAAGCCTTGACAAGTGTAATGTGTTTGTCCACAGCATTTTTAAGCCTAAAGGCCATGTGAAGTCTCTAGTTCAAGATGCTTTTGTGAGATCTGAACTGAAGGGAAAAAATCTGTTTTACCACATGGTAGATCAGCTGTCCTTTCCTTTCTAGGAAACAAAAAAAAAAAAAAAAAGAATAAAAGCTGTGTTACATTTACTGTAGTAACAGGCAAAGTTAATTTACTGCCTCCTTCCTCCAGGGCACTGTCTGCTGGAGAGCACATCTGAGAAGTCCCTAAGTAGAACTGCTATGTGAGGAATCCTGACCAGCAGAAAACAAAAGGACACAGAAGGTGCTTTATTCCAGGGTGACACTCACCTGTTTCCTACTGCTGGTGAAACCATCTCATCTGCCTGAAATGAGTCAGACTCACAGGCCATGCTGATGCACATTACTTCGTGTGTTGTTAGGCCACAATATAAACTCTCTCAGATCACTAATAAATATGAGTTGCTTTATGTAGTGCTGTGTGTGTTTGTGATGGAAAGTGGCAGCAGGTTTATAGCCACAGAGCCAAAATATGACCCTGCCCATGGGAGCAGAAGGTATTACTGAAATGCAGTTTTGTGTAGCACCTTTGCAGAACACTGACACATGTACAAGGTGATCAGGCTACCAAGGAGGTAGCTGATGCTCATTCCTTGGTCTGCAACAAGAATCAACATGAAAAACAAATTGAGCTCTCTTCACTGTCTCGCTTGTTCCCTCACTTGGAACCCAAAGAGCCTCAAAGGTTTTCTTACCTGTTCAGACCCAAATAGATACTGCAAACCCAGCCCTCTCACATGTGTTTTTGGAGGGGAAAGTACTTTGTGTTGCTTTTAGTCCCAGGGGACAGATCTTTCCTATTTGATAGCTCCATTTCGTTCTACACATATATAACTTCTCTAACTCTCATCCTTCCAAGGTGAATTTATCCTCAACTCCAAAATGAAAATCTGGGAGAAGTCCTTGGCCCCTTGGCCACTCACAAGTAGAAGAGAAATGGGAACTACAAGGCATCTCATAAGGGCTTGTAAGAGCCCATACTCCAGTGTTTTCTTTAGCCAGAATGCAGAGATTATTATCAGGATGCTCAGCACCTTGCTTTCCTGGCACCAAATACCCTTTGATGCTTCAGTTTGTTCTCTTTCAGTATTGTCAGATCCCAAAGCTGGAAAACCTTTTGGAAGTTTGTCTTTCAAATTTCAGTTAGGGATGATAGAAACCCACTCTCTACTCCCAAATATCTCTCCATCCGTGCAGAGAAAATGTTTAAGCTTCTCAAACTTAACCCAGACCCTTTCATGAATTAAACAGAATGCTGCCCCATCACACAAAAAGCCTCCCTTGATCTTTCTCTCTGTCAAAGCACCTGCAAACTGCTGCCAAACTGTTCTGCAGTGCCATCTAGTGAGACAGACACATTTTCACGGAGCTTCATGCTGAGCCTGGGCACATCAATCATTCCTACACTACTTTTTATTTTTTTACCAAGGTTTCTCTTTCCTTCCCATATAAACCCCCTCTCACATCTTTTCATATTCAGAGTCCAGCCAGACTGGCTCTTTCCTCCTAGTATGAAGCCAAAGTCTTGACTTCAGAGCAGTTTACCTGTCTGCCAAGTGTAACATTGCATAGCAGCCTGCAACGGATTAGATGGGTGTAGATGGTATCTCCTGCCCTTCAAGAAAACCTGGAATCATGGGGTGAGGGTATGTGCGAATGCAGTCTTCCATGCTGGGGAAGGTGTGCAGATGGATAGGAGACAGACAATGGGTGGATGAGGAGAATGACCAGCTAGGTAAGTGACTTGGGCAGGAAGGCAGGAAGAGGGCAAGGGATCAGCTGGGGAAGGGAAACCTGAGACTGCAAAGAGGATGGAGCTGAAGAGCAAAGGGACCCAAAGTGTGGCAGAAGAGGACAGGGAGGCACCATAAAGAAAGGTGTGAGGACAATGTTATAGGTGCTTTCTCAGGAAGTTAGAGTGAAGAAGGAGAATGAAATTAGCAGAAGATCCAAATGAAGGAGAGTAAGACTAGAAACAGTAGGAATAGACAATATAGTGAGTCAATGTGAGACAAAAGTAGTGGAGACACATATATCTGCTGTGGCTTGCCTGAGAAGTTACGACAGAAAATGGGAATGGCCAGGCCTGAGCAGCAGCACTGAGAAGCTGGGAGCAACCTAGGATGTGTCTGGGATGGTTGTTCACAGGGATTTGCTGAGGATGGGGCCTGTGGCAAGTGTCAGAGGTAAGTGCCAAATGATGCCTGTACAAGTGTCAGTATTCTGGTTTTCATTTTGATTATTTAAAGACTTAAGAAATAGAATGTGTACATGTGAAGTGCTTACATGCACAAGCCTTACATTATTGATATATAATATAAATCCTATCTTTTACTGCAGGATTAAAGCTCCAGCTCTGAGCTCTCTAAAATTAGTAACTGTTGGATGGGGTTGCCTACACTTCCTAATTCACCACATGCCTTTAAACGAGTAGATATTGTCCCTATAGAGAAGTCAAGATGGTACAGTAAGAGACTTATCTGTAGGGAACCGTGATGGCCTTTTTGTAGGCAGGAGATTGTGGGAGCAGATGAGCTCATGGCTAAGGCAGCTGAATGGTGCCACAGAGGCAGACTCTATCTCTTTCCCTTCCCCATTGTGCCCGGGGGACACATCCAGTCGTTTAAGCCAGACTTTTCACAGGTGGTGTTCAATGTGTGCTCTTTGCTTTGAGAGTGCCAGACTGGAAATCTGTGAATGTGGTTTGCAGAAAGGCAGAGACAAAGCTGTAAATAACATCATGAGAATTCCCACACTGAATGACTGCTCAAGACTATACCATAAGAACAGCATGGCTGGAGGTTAAGTCCATGCCAAGAAAACCATCAGCTTGCACAAGGGCAGTTTCTGGATTTCTCATGTGTTGCCAGCAAGTTTCCACATGCCCAAGCACAACTAGTTTTTCAGAAGGTAGATGTCCCTGTGGTCTGACCTGCCATGATTTTTCATGTAGTTTTATGGGGCTAGGAGTCAAAGTATTAATAAATGTAACAGTGTGTAAACTGATCTTTTAATAAAACTCCAGGGTCTTTTTCTTTTCTTTTTTTTTTTTTTTTTTTGGGGGGGGTGGGGAGCGGGGAGAGTAGGGGAGAATCTTTGTCAGATTTCAAAATAGTCTATGTTACATTTTTCATTTTGCTTGGAGAGAAACATGAAGTAGTGGCTGCACTGAGGAAGGAGAAAGCAGCCTCTTAGAGCCCTTAACCACATCTTTAAGCACTTGAAAGAACAGCACAATCACTCCCTGTTTTTAGTTCAGTAAGGCTAGAAACTTAGGATACTTCTAAGTAGCAAAAGGGAAAAAAATACAAAAGGGAGAAATGCCACAATAAACTCATGGGGCATTTTCCATCCTGCGGGGCTGGCTTTTCAGTATTTAAATTATGTAATATACAGCTACTAGAATTACTGTGTCCTATTGCAGAGAATCTTCCGGAAACCAAATTATTTAGTGGCTAGGCATGAATGGAAACCCCATCATTTGAAACACAAGCTAATAATATAGAAGTTTATTCTACCCAAGAGTATGTGTATCCATCATACTTCAGACACATTCTTCTGTATGATAGGTTCAGCTTGATGGCTATGTTTGCGAAGGTTTTCTTCCTAGGATAATTGGACACTTTTGGTTTGGGGGAATAGAGACATTTGAAAAGTATTCTAGCATAGTGTAAAATACTCCAGGGATCTGGCTACAAAGAGTTGAGGCCTGAGGAAATGAGCAAAACTCAAAAAGGAGAAATGAAATCATCAGTCTCAAATGGCTAAGAGGCCTGCTTGGATAGGCTGTGGTTGTCACTAGAAGAGCCATGGTCAACATATCTGCCCCTTCCTGCCTACACCACACAAGGCTCAAGACCACTGGTCATTTGTAATGCATGAGCTCACCAGCCTTCCCTCTGGTTTTCCCTAGTAACACTTCCCATGGAGCAATAAGGATCTGTCAGCGACATCTCTAGGGCTTCCAAAGACTTTGCAGCTGATGTGGCATACAGCAGAATGAAGTACAGCATGAAATTCATGGACAGTAGACTTTGTTGTTGCAATATGACATTTAACTCCTCAGCTCCAAAACATAATTCAACACCAACATATGAGGTCAAGCATGACAGTTAGGTTTATGCAACAGTGGAGATTCACTCCTTCCTGCATGTTCCTCTCTCCCTGTTGCCTGTAATGACAGCCCAAGCTGGTATATTTAGCACGCCCCAAATACCCCACTGATTTGTCCTGTAAAAAAGGTTTCTTCCCACAATTTAAAACTATGAAAAAATTCATTAATTTTCCATATTCATCCGTGCAGTGTATGTATATTTTATTGGAAATATGCTAAGGTCTCTTATTCACAAACTCCTAGTAATCTGTTACTCACAACTAGCCAAAAACAAAGACATTATGTGTGCTAGTTTTACCAGAGGTCAGGTTGGACTAGGTCACCAAGCTGCTACTTCTTTGCAGCTGCCAGACTTAGCCATTTTACAAATAAAATAATAATTTTTAAAAACCCAGCTGTCTGATGTCCATTTTCAGAAGTGGAGAGGAGTCCCAGCTTGCCACAGCTTCTTTTTATGCTATATCCAGTTCAGACCGACTCTTCCTGACAGCCCAGGGAGTGTTGAAGTGCCCTATCTACCTCTCCTGCCTGAGAAGCTCAGCCTGTCTATAAAGAGTCTGCCTCCCAGACCCTCGGCACATATGAAGAATCTAGATCTCTGTGCTTTATATCTAAACTTCTTATGAGAAAGTCCCTTTTTTATGTAATCATAAACTGAGAGAAAGGAAAACAGTGATCAGAGCCAAGTCACAAGAAACAAAAGCATCATTACAGTGGAAGAAGAAAAGGAAACAGAGGAAGACAATGGGCAGCACAGCAGGGACTGAAAAGAGTGGCTGCTTGATTTGGAGGAATAATGCAGGAAGGAAGCTGGAAGAGGTATTAGATCTCTTTCTTTCTGTGCCGAAGTGGTAGGTCTCATTTTCCTGGGAGGGTCTGGAGTAGTGATGCTTCACAGATATTAATGTGTTATAACTTTGGGGCTCTGAAACAAAAAAGAATTTTTTCCTTGGTATCAAAAACATCAGTGTCTCTGCTTTTTCCTGGGAAATTTACAGTAAAATTCATGCTCACAAAATTTAAAATAGACAGTCTTTACTCACACATCTGTTTCTATTTAGGAAAAAATGACAGCAGGCGAAAGGATATTTCACTTGCATTTGCTTTAAATCTTACCCCCATTCCTCCTATCCCAAAGCCCATGTTTGGTGGTTTCATCCTTGCAAAGAGATTTCCTGTAGCCCTGACTGTCACAGGAGGAGGCAGCTATGAGAGAACTACAGGCAAAGCATGCAGCCTGTGTAAGGGTGTTTACCCTGGTTAGGAACAATTTTGATGGCTTCATGTTCATAGTGCCAGCACTCCAAAATATCTCTGAGGCAAGGTCATGTGGTAATATTCCCAGGTAATGTCTTTCTTGAGGGTTTACCTGTTTACCAGGTAGAAATCTGAGCTGGAAACTGATTTAGCTTCCAGGAGCATTGAAGTTATGTTCAGAGGCCAGGGGGATTGCAAGAGGGTGGCAGTCAAAACCTTTATCCACTACAAACTGCCCACAAACAAGGTTAGAAACCATCAAGTGTAAAATCCTACAGCTGAAGAGCAACTTAATTGTCTATTATCAGGAACAGGCTATGGCCCTCGGAGTTGACTAACCACAAACAGAAATGACGATGTGAGGATTTATTGTACAGAAGTGTGAAGCTGTTAAAGAGGGGGAGTGGTAACCAGTCACACAGCTTAAGCTGCACAATATGGGTCTATAAATACCCAATAATCCTTTACATGTTCTATACTCTCATTCGGAGCACCCCAAAATCAGTTATTTAACACCAGGGTGATTTTTAAAGAGTTTTTTCCACATGGGAAACAGCTCTAGACTAACAGTTCCTAACTCCAGCAAGAGCACAGCTCTAGTTCTCACAGGCCAAGCATATCCCACAACTTCACAAGCATGTAGATGCAAATATCTGCTCTGAAAAAAAGCTATGGGTAAAATTGTCAAAGGGGAAACTGGACCAGACATGCAACCAGAGCAAACATCCTCAGAACACTTCAGAGATGCATTCCTGGTGAGGCTCCGGTGCTACTTCAAGGGCAAGAATCCCCATGGATTCAAAGATTCCTGAAAACATTGTTTGGCACTAAGAAAAAAAGTAGCATTTTTGCAAAGGCGGAGCACCTGTAAGGGCTTTTTTTTCACGGTGGAAAGTGTGCTGTACCAGCAGAGAGGGAAAGAGGGGAGACAAGGCTTATGCAAAACCTTATCATACATTTCATAATATTCTGAAATGTAGATTTTCAAATAAAACAAGCTGATTTCAGAGTGTGAGTTTAGCAAGTGAACCTCATATCTGGAGTACCGCCTCCAGCTCTGGAGCCCTCAGTACAGGAAAGACATGGACCTGTTGGAGAGGATCCAGAGGAGGCCAACAAGATAATCAGAGGGCTGGAACACCTCTCCTATGAGGACAGGCTGAGAGAGTTGGGGTTGTTCAGACTGGAGAGAAGACCCCAGGGAGACCTTATTGCAGCCTTTAAATACTTAAAAGAAGCTTATAAGAAAGATGGTGACAGACTCTTTAGAAGGGCATGGTATGACAGGACAAGTGGTAATGGTTTTAAACTAAAGAAGGGGAGATTCAGGCTAGGCATGGGGAAGAAATTTTTCACAATGAGGGTGGCAAAACACTGGAAGCAGTTGCCCAGAGAGGTGGTAGATGCCCCATCCCTGGAAACGTCCCAGGCCAGGCTGGACGGGGCGCTGAGCAATGTGATCTTGTTGAAGATGTTCCTGCTCATTGCAGTGGTGTTGAACTAGATGACCTCTGAAGGTCCCTTCCAACCCAAACTATTCTATGATTCTATGACCAGTTAAGAAGCTTTTTGGTAAGATCACCTGTTACACAAGGAGTCAAATGCCTCAAAGTCTGAGAACAACAAGATTAGCAGACAAAAACACTGTCAGTGCTAGAATTTCATTTGCTGTATTGAAAACAATTCCAGAGAGACAATAGTTTTATTAAGTTATGAGTTGTCTCTTAGCATCACGTTACTATCTTCTGGATTATTTATGTTATCCTAGGGAAACTCTGGTGTGCAAAATGTTCAATCAAAAGACATGACTTCAGTGATTTCTCTGAGCCTGGCATAAACAAAGGTGTTTTATGCCAAGTGGACATAACCAGGCAAGCTCTTTGACATTCCTACTGCAACAAGTAATTGTTATTATTCCAGCTTTAGATATGACAATAACTTTCTTGTCTTCTTACATAAGAAAGAGCTATCATTTGCTTTGTTAGGCTTGGAAGAGAGCACTTTGTACCTCAGAGTAGATTGACTTAATAGAATTGATTTTAGCACATGTCCTTCAGAGTTGGTCAGCACAACTTTATGTTCATGTTACTTCCTGATGTGAATGGCTCCTCAATGAAGTAAACTTGTTTTAAAGCAAAACTTTTCTTGTTGAAGTTATTAATGGCTTTTTTTGTTAAGACAAAAGCCAGATATTGCAAGTGACCCCAGCCCATGTTAGATATCCAAATAAATAAGGCAATTGAGAAAAGCAGCAGAGAAGACATTCAGTTGGTAAGAACGGAGCAATGGCAGCCTGGAACAATAGTGTCAGTTGTCCAAAATCCTTTGAGAGGTTTCATATATGTAGCATCACTACGGCAGAGCATATTAAAGGCTGATTTCAGTGCACAGGCAATGAATCCTTGACCAAACAACCTCCATCACACAGATCCTTGTAACTTTTCTTCAGATATGCACCAGCAACTGCATTGCCTAGGGAAGCTCTCTGAAATGCAGTAAGTTTGCCTTTAAATTAATTTTGCTTTAAACATCATCTTTAACCTAATTTGTGGAGGACATGTCACATGCATAGTTACAAAGATTAATTAAAATTACCACTAAAAAAAAGGTAAAAGTTAAAATAGAAAAGCTTCAGGTCTTAGCCAGCCTTGAACTCCTGTGGATGACCAACCTTCACCTAATTGCTACAAGGCTATTTGCACCTTTCTCTGGAGCATCTGGTGCTGGACACTGGCTGAAACTATACATGAAGTCACATGGATTTGGGATGAAGTTCAATTCAGTGACTTTCTTATTTCATTAAGAAATATCAGTAGTACCTTCAGCTGTGCAGATATTTGTTAATCAAAGAGAGGAGACTGCCTCCTGAAAGGACTACTTCAATCCCCATTTTCATAGACCCATGTTTAACACTCCTCAGTTTTGAAAACAGACTATCCCAGCACTCATGCTCTGCACCTGGACTCTCCCTGCTATTAAAAGAAGAAACATCAGGACAGCAAGCAATCTGATAACCAGAGGCACTGAGGACTCTTCCCCAGAGAGCACCTTTACTGCCAAACTCTGCCTATGAGAGTAGCTGGTGCTCTGGTCGTCAGGGCCCCAGATGCAAAAGACATTCACTGGCAATAGCAGATTTTCAGCTTTATTCTATCCGATCTTCATGCAGTGTAGAGTTTTGACCATCAGCAAAGTAAAAAACACTCTAGTCTACATACCTCTTGTGAAGAAAATGTTTCCTTTTAACAGATCTGGGCATAACTGTCCAAGAACGTTTTAACTGGAGGGCACTTTTTTTATTTTACCATTTCTGTTGGAAAAATAGATTTCATTTCTCTGTTGAAAGCATCTCAACAAGCTGGAAAGATAAAGTTGACATAAGACCAGTGGCATGGAAAGCAGTTCTGCAGTTTGCCTAAGGAAAGATTTTTCAGTAGAAACAAACCGTTTTCACCTGCCAAGTGCGGGGTCTGTCATGTATCTTGCAAATTTACCCTCTCTTTTCTTCTTTCAGGAAAAAACAAACAAACAAATAACACGCAGAATCCCAGGTGCAACAACAAAAATACAGCTTAAAGCAGCAGCAAAGTGTATAATTGAGAAGATCACCCTATTCCAAGTGTGATATGAGCAGATGCTGCTGTGACTGCTTTGACAGCTCACCTGCAAGCCTCAATGACATTCCTCTTATTTCCAGGCTGCTGGTACATGACATGGGCCCAGCATCTCTCCCAAGAAGCAAAGCTGAGGAGACATACAAAATGGGAGGATGCTATTGCTTAGTTGACAGGGCAGAGAGACTTATCTGATAGCACTGGAGCCCAGCAGACCCTATGTGCCTGAAGGAAGCTCCCACAAGTAGCCTGTGATCTTGTGTGCTCAAGGAGGTCCAGGAAAGTGCATGTCCTCTTTCCAAGCAGAGGAGCAACCGATTATTTTACAGATCCTGCCATTGCTATGAAGACGGGGTCTGCTTCTTAAATGCATGTTTATTGCTGGCTTGTAAAGTTGCATGAGATGATTGCAATTTCTGTACTAGCTATGTATTTAAATATTTTCCCATTACCACATTAAAACTATCATTCTGGAGGATCTTCTTCACTTTTCTTCTCCTCGCTTGCCACAAGTGATTCTAGGCAAAAATGTGAATGTGTCAAAGGGACTTGTGAGATAACAAACAGCATGAGGAAGAAGAGCAAAGTCAAAACAGTTTGCAGCCATCATCATCTTTGTCTAGCAAAGCGCAAAGCCTAGCAAATGCACAGAGACCCTTCCAGCAACTCTAAGTCCCTCTTACTTAGTCCTGCACTGTTACATGCCAAAAAAACACACTTCAGTCGGTGCTTTGCAAATATCTCTTTGGAAGAGAACATCACAAGACAGTCCATGGAAGGATATTAGCTGTTTTTTACCTACCTCCTTACAATAGACAGGCTGTACAACTCAGCCCAAGGTTTAGACCCACTCAGGTCCTCCAGGTTTCCCCAGGAAGGACCAAGTCTGGGCTCATTTGTGCAGAGATGTGGTACATAAAGGAGCCACTGCAGGATGTCTGGTATTAATTTTTTATGAGATCAGAATCTGACCCAATACAGCCTTTGTGTGTGTGTGTGTGTTTATTTCTATTTGACAAACATTTCTAGCTACACCCGCAAGGGATGACTGCATTCTTCTCACATGACTGGTACGTTGTAATTTCTGTAGCTGTCTGGTCCAGTATTTTTTTTAGGTTTGTAGCCTGTTCCCATCCTTTAACATCCCATTACAAAGGAGAGCAAAGGTTCATTGGCTGAATTTCCAAAAGGGCGGACAAATTTATTACCACTAATAATATTTTCAGCTACAAAATTAAATCAGCTGAGCAGCCAAAGCTTCTGACTGAGGTAGAAGTATCCTACATTTGGGAGTATTCTCTTGCTCTGTGTAAAACATCAGCAGTCCACAGTCAGAGCTCAGTCTCCTCTGGCCACAAACGTGAGACGGGGGAGCATGCTGATGGCTCAGCCGGCTCGCTCCTTGCAGATGCTTAGGGCTGCCCTGCCACTGAGAGCCTAGCAGGACATGGGGACAAGGAGGGCAAGGCAAGGGGGAAAGAACAGTGTGGGAGAAACAAATCTCAGTTCCCTGGACACCATGAGCAATTGCTCAGGGAAGGTGGGGGGTGAGGGGGAGGTGTTTGGACTATCTGAAAGGACAACCAGCTGTGTTGGCTTGGGGTGCAAACTGGCTGTTAGGGCAGAAATTATTTCCAGGGTGACACCGGGTTATGGTGTCACAGCATGCTGTTGCCTTGTTTTGTTTGGCATGTCTTTGTTTGCTTCCTCTGCAGCACCAAGTACTGGAAAACGCTGAGAAAGGTTTCCTGCAATGACAAAAATGGCTTACATTCCTGTTCCTCAATCCCTCATCCATCACTCACACCTGCACCTCTCCATCTCCTCTGAAAAATGTTTCTTTTTGAGTCGGGGGCATGTTAGTGATCGCAGCCAGGAGTACATCCCACAGAGAGCTCGAGAAGCACGTGATCAGGTAGAGCCAATGGATCATCTTTTCTTCATATCAGAGTAAAATTTAACATGTAAAAACACCTGGAAAATTCTGGTTTTCTCTACCACACTGTGAGCACAGGATCCATCTACCCACTTTAGAAATATACTCTTTATGTCCATCTTCCACCAAAAGCCATTTCTGACAAAACACCTCTTGCCTTGCCACGCCACTGGCTCTGGCAGGATTTTAACCTTATGGAAAATGCTTTAATAAATGTAATTCATTAACTTTTGTCTTCCCTCTCAGTTTCACTATATTTCATATTACACTTAAATATTTTAAAGATTTTGCTTACTGTGCAAGTACATAAGAGTTTTAAACAAAACTTGTGCAATGTTATGTAACATCTGATTGGCCCATTAGTGTTAGAATATATGGGGTATTATTAATATCTTCTAGTTAGATGTACCCAGTGATGGTTCATCACTTAAGTAAATTATAAGGTTTAAGCCAAAGAACTTTCACTGTGAGATCCAGAATTGCTTTTCTTTCCTTCTATCTGGAGTGTGAAAATATTTAAAACCTTCTATAGATCAAGCTGATAATGGGAACATTATAGCTTTATTGTGCTCCTGGAAGGAGATAGCATTCAGGCTAAATCCAGAGTATCAGTAGCAATTTTGGATTAATTCCAAGTTGTGCACATCTTGAGAGTCTATCTGTTAGAGAAGGGTAATGTCCACAGCTTAATCACAGACATTTGCAGTTAATATTAATCTGTTTCTGCTGATGACTCAGAGTGCTTTGCTGCCAGAAAACAATGAAAAACCCCAAAAGGCTGTGACCATGAGTGCATTCATTACATTAGCAGAGAAGGTGAGGAGAGGGGGGAGTGGTAAACTCATTTTACAAATTGAAGTCATGGCTATCTGTTGTGAGTCAATTTATTGTTTGTCTCAATGCATTACCTCGCTGGAATGTCTGCTGAGCTTCAAACTGAGGGACAGCCCGTGCCTTCAGGAACCTTCCCAGCCCAGCCAGGCACCGAGCTCCTCCAGGGATGACATGCAGAGCCTCAGAGCCGCTGCTCCCATGGGGCTCAGACAGGGCAGCGGGATCTGAGCAGGAGCCCCAGGTCAGTCCAGGGGCTGACAAGACAGCACTCACATGTCCCTCAGGCTTCTTCAAAAGGGTAGGTGTCCCCAGGAGAGAAGTAGGAGCTCTTACAGGCTGGTATCTCTCAGAAGGGAAAAAATGTGGAGCCTCCTATTCCATCTATAAGTCTCATTGTCCTTCCTGGAGGACATCTCCCTCATGCGCTTGTTAGACACAATTGCAGATCTGTCTCTGCAGTGAGTATGAAGGAAAAATGAAAATAAATCTCCTGGACATCAGCAAGTAACGTCTTCTTCATTTCTGGTCACAGCTCAGTTGAAGGAGCAGAATCACTCCAGCAAACTGCAAAATATTACATACGTCAGGAGAAGCAAAGAAAACTCATTTCTACCTTATAGCAGCAGAGCAGACTGCCTGAGAGTCTGTTTCCCATTCTTCAGAGGCAGGACTTGTTTAATTCACCCCCAGAGTCATAGCTCTCTGATGTAAAGCTCTATCAGGTTTTCTAGAGTGAGTCTGTTTTCCCTGTTCCAATCAAACATTTTTTCCTGCATGTCCCTGAGCCTATACAACAAAAGCTGCCCTCTGAGCATTCTTTCTCATTTATTTTCCATGGTGGACTTCATAGGTTTGGCACTTTGATCCCTCCTTCAAGCCTTCCACAGTTCCAGGTAGTGCCTCACGGAAATTTCCACAATGCAATAAATTTTCACAACTTTTAAGATTAAAAACATATATGTAAGCAAGAAAAGCAAAGGGTTTCAAACAAATGCCAAAATACAGCACAGAATCATTCAGATATTAACTGAATATTATGCCCTCAGACACATGGTGTGAACTGTGGGGTTGCTATATGCAGAGACAGGAGCTGGACTTGATGATCCTTGTGGGTCACTTCCAACTCAGGACATTCTATGATTCTATGAAATTTAAGCAAATAAAGCAAATAAATGTGTCAAACTGACTGGAGTGGCTGGCTGGTTACACAACCTTCAAAACAAGGACTGGGCTGAGGATTTTGATGTGTTTGTTTCTCTGAGTCATAAGTGTATCGAGTGCCCTGCAAAAGGCCAGCCAAAGGAGATCGCTCTCTGTCTTCCCTTCTGTTTCATTCCATTGACCATAAACAATTCCCGTACATGTTCTTAAATGGGACAAAATATCAGGAATTGGATTTGGTTCACAGGGAATGCACTAGTGTCCCATAATCCTCATTGTTGCCGCCCTCCTGTCAAGCTCATTATCTCAGCATGGTTCTTCTGCTGTGTTTTGTTTCTATTTATGTCTTCTTTTTTTTCCCCAAAAATCACACATTACATTAATCCAGATATTGGGTAAATGGAAATAAGAGGTCTCAGCATAGAAATAAACACAAAACAAATTATGGATATTTTATTGTTTCTGCCAATCATGGTTTTTTAAAAAATATCTTCTTCAAGATAGCATGAAATTTGCAAATGCCTTCTGACCCCATTTTGTAGCTGACTGATTAGGCTCCCCATTGGGTACTAGGAAAGGCAAGGCTGGATACCAGAAGTCTATCATCCTTGGAGCTAGATTTTACATGTGCCAGATCCTTACCACTGCCAGGACAAAGAGCACTTCCAACTTCTAGGTCTCACTGAAATACCTAAGTAATTTTGATTTTCTATAATAGCTATACTTTGGGGTTTAATAACAAAGAGACTAAAAACACTCACATTGCAAACTGCCTGCAGTTCAGCCTTTAGGCATGAAAGTACATGGTGGAAACATGTGAGTGTGGGATGTATGTGTGTGCATGTATAGGTGAAAAACCAAAGGCTGACAGACAAGCAGAGAGATAAGCAGTTGAGAATATACGCTGTACATGTGTTTAACCAGATCTGACAGCAGTCCTTAGTCCATAAGTTGCTTTATGCTACAAAATGCACATGTACATTATTTATTTGGTTAGTGATCAGTGTTTTTAAAAATTGGAAATATACAATATAAGGTTAGACTGGCTAAAAAGATCACATAACAATTTTTGTGAAAAAGTCTGTCTTTCCTGATTAAAACACTTGCCTATTGAAACTTTTCTGAGGTTGCAACTGTGAGGGCAATTGCGACCATTTCATACCTTTCTTGCAAGTATTGCATGTCTGATATATCTGTGGGTCTTGTTATTCAGTGAAATAATTCCTTAAGGCAACATTGAGAGTGGATGTTATTCACTGTACTTTAATGCAGCAAGTAGTGCAGCTTGTCAACAGGTAAGAGCATGGTTCAGTCTCCTGAACCTTACACTACTTAGTTTGTATCAACTCTCCTTGAGCTCCAGTAGCAGCATCTGCTGCACTTACAACATACTCTTTTCCTACTGGGACACATTTTAAAAAAAAAAAAAAAAAAAAAAAAAAAAAACAAAAAAAAAATCCACAAAAAACATACAAACATCTGCAGGGGCAGAAATCATGTTATAAGAATACATCTGCCCCATATAAATAACAGCCAAATTCAGATGTAACTCCTGACTGCAGGAATCTCTGTTCCCTGAGTTCAGCTCTATTTCCACTTCCACAGAGCTTTTCCCGGTGAAGGAAAGTCATCATCCCAGACCCATTTGTTTTACTTTTAGTACAGCTTATGCAGAGTCACTGATCTGTCGGACATCTCTCTGCTGAGAAGAGAGAACAGGGATGGTCCAAATAGGATAGTCATAGTTCTTACAGCAACAGACCTTAAGCAGCCAAATCTGAACTAGAAATAACATTTTCTTTCTAGCAAGAGTCTCAAGGACCGACATGCAAGCTGAATGAGCAGTTTCCATTTTTCTTGCTGCCTCCACAGCAAAAAGAAAAGGAGAAACATTCATCATGCATGTATGCAAAGAGAGCAGGGGTCAGCATTGACACTTGATGTGGTTTCAAAACTGTATAAGCAGTCCCCCAAGGCCTTTTCTACTTTGTAGGCAGTAATTCTTTGAAATAAAAACAGATATTATGCAAACCTTGGACTTCCAGTTCCTGCAAAGGAGAAACCGTGTACCACGGGGTTCATTACTTGGGGTTGGTCAAGATGCACCCACTTGACGTTTTGACTAGCACCTGAAATCATCTTCTCACAAGATTTCCAACCCAGATCTTACAAAATGAAAGAAAACAGATGTAGGGAGGGCTCCATGACCCAACAACAGCTAAGATGTACACATCCACAGGTTCTGAACTGTGAAATATATTATACTTTGTTCATGGCCAGTAAAGGCACTTGACCACAGTAGTGCTCAGCAGTGGGTTGTTGACTTAGAGCTGGACAGGTGGAAGCCTACAGTTAAAAAAGTGTTATCTAGAACACAGTGGTAAACAGAAGGGTTTGTTATAAATGTTTGAATAGCTGAGAGTTCAAGAAGGAAATATAAGAACAATGGGAGAGAATAGAAGTATTAACTCAGTTATTTACTCTGCTAAGTCAGATAGGAAAGTTTGAACTAGACATTTGGGTTATTCCTTGCTATGGAGAACACCCAAAATGAATGAAGAAGTCCTCAGCTTTAGTAGAACAACATTTATAACACTTTTTTAGATGTTTAGAAAAAGTAATACTTTTCTATAGAGTTTCTCCTGAGGGATCATCCAGAACTGGTGGTGATGTCTAATGCATGCACCTTTACTTAGGGTTTGGTTCATCACACCTAGCTTTGGGTCTCAATAACAGAGACATATAATCTAAGTTATCTATATATCTTCCACAGACAATGGAGAGTGCTAGATATCTTCCCAGAATAGTTATTTTCCCTGGTCTTAATCATCTATCTCTATCCAGAAAACTAAAAGATTATTTTCAGTCATAAGTATAATCCGGTGCTTGACATCTATTTGAGGGCACGGAAATGTTAAATATTCCCTAGGCCATACCTGGGCTCCCAGCACACTCCCTTTGAGTGGGCTGGAAGGAATTAGCAGGAGGCTTGCTGTAGAGTGAACATGAAGTCCAAGAAAACAACTATGACAGACCATCAGGGCTGTATATGAGTGTTTGCAGTGTTTTTTTTCTGTAAACTTAAATGTCATGTCTCATACAAAGTTATCTCATGGCATTGTACACAAAATGACCATACTGCCTGAGTTGTCCCCAAAAGAGAGCCTGTTCTGTTATTTTATACAAATTCTGTAAAAAGTTTTGGAAATGTAAACATGGGCAATCAAAACAAGTCAACATATGCAATGATGACTAAATAGGCTCTGATCAGTCAGTAAGGTTAGAACACAGGTGGAGGGAGCTAATAAGCTTCTGGACAAAGTCACTAAAGGGCCAAGGTAAAAGACTGAGGACTCTTCCAAAGACTGCTCAGTGGGTTTTGCTAGCATCTTACAATATCATAAATGGATGAAATTGTTCTGTTTGCTAGTTGCAAACTAAGAAAATTACTGGGCTATTCTCAATAAGCAGAGGTCTGCATAATAAATCATTTCACTGAGGACTTCATTTTTGTGTGTAGTGAGGAGGGAATAGCTCTCACACTGTTAGATAGATGCTCTCAATAATTGGTAGGTTTCCTTACCAAGAGGTATGCTATACAAATCTTCCTCAAATGTAAAGGGAGACAAAATAGAAAGGAGTTGAACAAAGTCAGAGGAAAAATAAAGGAGGAGACAAACCAGAAGCAGTATAGATTATTTTTTCCTTTGGTTCACTGATTTTTTGTGTGTTTTCAAATGAATGAAAAGATCATGAAAATGCGCTACAAGAAAACTATACCAGCACATATGCCTCAATCTCATGGAAATATATGAAAGTAAAGGTAGTAGGTAAACTGGAGAAGCATCCAGTACACTATATTCAGCTTTATTCACTTATGGAAAAAACCTTTGGAATGTAATAAGAGCAAAGCCAAAATGGTCCAATAGAAATTACTTTATCCAACATTTGTATCCCTCCTATGCAATTCTATAAATTGATTTTTAAATTCTGTAGGAAGACTATCACTCTATTAAAATCTATCATATTTTTTCCATAAAGGCTACGTGCAAAAGTACTTATAGAAAACATTTCTATGTTCTCCTGCAGTACAAAATCTCCAGCAAAACCTGTGACCTTCTATATATCCATTCGTTAATACTCAATTGATTGATACTAGAGAAGAGAGAACTTTCCTTTTCTTTGGACTTAATGGTATTTGGAAAGAGACCCCCTGCAATCCATCCAACAGGGCTCAGTGATGTGAGAAAGGAGACCACTAACACATCAGTACTTTGTAATATTGGAAGGGAGACCCCCTTTTGCACTGAATTAGTGCCTGGAAAATCTGCTCCACTTATGCTTTTTCCATGTGATTTGCTGGAGCTCACTCTTGCTCCACTGCTAGGAAAGCCAGGACATATCCCCTGGCAGTTTTCAAAACTTTTATAAACTGGAAAGTATTTTGCTGGCTTGAACTTTGCTTGCCTAGAATCTATGAAAGATGCTGCTCTTATTGTTGGGGTGTTAGTTAAATCATGTTATTCATTCCTGTTCAACGGGGTGGTTTGATTTATTTTTAAGTCTTTGTTATTTACCTCAGGATGTCAATTAATTACATTCTCAATTGTTTGTTTGTGCTTCCTCCCTTTGGTTTATTCTAGCATGTACAGGAACTTAATGGATGGGAAGGGGGAAAAGGAGAAAAATGGTATCGTTCCAGCTTGGTTTCCAATTTGTTATTTTAGTCTAAGTGAGAAGGCCAATCTGCAGTGATTCAAATACCTGCAAGGTGAGAGAGAAATGGGTGTTCTGGTGCCATGAAAGCAAGACTTTTTCCTGAGCAGGATCTAGTTTGTTGTAATAACAGTTGCATTTTCAGCAGCCCTGAAATCTGAGGAAGCCGTGTGTGGGGAATGTCAATGTTTCAGGTGAGACAAAACTGTGGGTTTGTGATAAGAATGTTCATGTATTAAATGTTAGTCCAGTGGCACATCATTGTACTTTTTCCAAGGCGATGAGCTGGGCCTCCCTGAACATTCGTTGGCTCAAATATTGACTTAAAATACTGGAAATGTGTGTGTGTGAGTGCACAGAGATTATGAGGGAAGAGAAGGCATTCTTAAGTATCGTTCCATTTTACATAAAAATCATGCAAAGAGATGAAAATGGGTGTACAGTTGAGATCTTAAAGTCATTCACCATTCAGTGCACTCAAAAATTTGCCAACAAGTGATTCACTTACTTACTTGGCTTCTTGCCCATGAAATTCACTGTGGAAGGATTTAAACAAAGAGTTTCATGGAAATGGAAGACTGAGTCAAGACTGTATTCCTGAGCTGCTGAGGAAATACGTCTTGAGTAAAGTGAACATAATATTTAGTGTGCCTGGAATGGAGTTTTAACCTATAGTTTTATGCTGGTGATTTGTGTACTTTGAACTCTGTACAGGAACTAATATCAGCTGCTCGTTTGGTTAAGACTAAATCCTGGGATGGATTTTGTCTCAATGGTTCATTCTTCTACTAAAGAGAAAGTTATTGCATCTGAAAGCAATCACACTGGAAAACCATTTAGGGAGCACAAGTAAGGCTCCTTAAATCAAACCCAAAGTTTCCTGAAAGCCATAAAATACTAGGAAAACAACAGTGTAGATGTTTTTATTTATCTACCTTCTTATTGTGCTATTATTACATAAATGCACCACTTAGCTGCAGATACACAGAACGTGTCATGAAGTGCCATGGCTAATTCCTCCTGAGACTTGAAGGTAGAAAAAACCAAACACGTAACATACACATTTATCTATGCTGGTAATAAGCTTCTGAATCAGCTAAGAAAGGGTCACTGGCACCTCACCAGATCATTACACAGAAGACTAAACAGGTGGGCATAATCCTAATCCCAGGGCACCCCTCGTCCATGTCAGATTGGAAGTACTAATCTGTTCCTGAACAACTCCAATCTGCTCATCAACTCCTCTGTGGCCTTCTGCTGCCTCTTTAAAGCATCCAGCAAGTTGTTCCCAAGGCTCCACATAGATGAAGTGCTCTTCCACTGTGCTCCATCCAACAGAAGGGCATGATAAATGCTCAGTATCAGTGGCAGCAAAGTACCTCAGGAATGACACATATAAGAAAAAAATTAGGAAAGTCATTTTAATCTGTGTCAAAATAGAGTGCCTGAAAGAGCCACTCATTGAATAAAAAAAGATTTCAACTGTGCTCTTCAAACTTGGTGTTTCTAATAGGCCTGGATCTGAGTTACATTATTATGATCTTCAGGCTCATAAAAACATAGAAAAGGTAGGGTAAATCATGGTGAAATATTTTCTGCCCTGCTCTGAAATAGCCCAGATGAGTGCCAATGTAGTTGGAATGGATCTCAACAGTTTTGGTTTTCCTCATCAAAATAAGCACGTGTGCTCAGCTTTGTATACAGCATATGGATGGCAAACCCTCAGGGCATGGGTAGATGGGCAAAAATACAGAGAAGTCTGTGCAGAGAGAAGGGACTCATTGAATTAGCTGGATTTCTGTAGATATAAACAGACTCTGCTAAGCAACATAAAATAACTAATGAGCCATAGTTCAGTGAGAATCTTTGGCAAAATGGTATTACCTCTGGCTTCATTTTTTGTTATGAAATTATAGGAAGTAAATGACTTTGCAAACTTTATTTCAGTACTTTTACTCTGAGAAGAAATTAACTCTTCCTTTTCTGAATGGGCTTTACTCCCTCCTGTTACCACAATGCCCCCCCATTTTTTGTCCCGTCTAAAACAAATATTGCCTTATAGTGCTTCTGGAGCACTTTCTCACCAGGTTAAAAGGAGAGACGAAATTCAGGTGGACAGGGAGAACAGAGTTCAGTATTGCCCCCAAAATGTGCTGCAGAGTGCAATAGTCGTTTATTATTGGTTTTTGACAGACAGTGAGGAATAAAGGGCTAGTCTTTAACTGTTCCTTTCTTCAGGAATGACCCTCTGTATTGCAGATACAGCATAGTGCATCACAACAGTGCACACATGCTTATTTACAATAAAATGAGCTGATTGACAGTAAAATGATCTGTATTTCTGTGTTTCAAAATATGCTTATGTATTTTTACATGGAAAACTGCACGATGTGCAGCATTCCCTGACATTGACACATGGGCTCTGACAGACCACTCTCATGCTCTCTGCTATATGTCATCCATAGGATAGAAGTAAAGCCCCGCCGAGATGTGAAGTTCTTGATCCACTTCTCAGAGAATATTTTGTGGAGAATGACTAGATTATCAGCAACAAAAAAAAAAAAAACAAAAAAACCAAACAAACAAACAAAAAAAAGGGTAAATAATGTCTTCACTAGCCTAATTCTGAGTAACAGAACAAATTCCTCAAGGATAAGTTTCATTTTTTACAACAACTAAAAACAGCAGTATGTACCTACTATTTAACAACTCCCTAAAACAACCCTATCGTTAGGAGGTGGTAAATTCAGTCTGGTTCTCAGTGTTTATTCCAAGTTCTGACCAAAAATGTCCCTGTGGGCATGCTGCATAAAGAACAAAACCCATGAAGTGCCTATAAAATGGTTACAACTTGAGAAAAAGTGCCAGCTAACGCTAAATAAAGCTTTTAAAATAAGAAAAATATATTGTAAGCAGATTTAAAATCTTTTTCTGTTGTCAAGAAAACTGTAAAAATGAAAGTTACTTTTCAGTTAGCCAAAATAAGAAAATAATAAAGCAGATGGAATTAGTGTCTCACCTGTGCTAGAAAAAAAGGGCAGACATCATGAGCACAGGTCTGGTGTCTCACGCTAACCCAATAAATCCCAGTACAAGGGCTTTTAAAAACTTACCATCCTACTTGAAGGCCACTGCTCAACAGCGAACCCCAAAATAGACATGATATCAGCATATATCAGCAGCCTTCCAGTAGCTAAAGGGGATACACAAGAAAGCTGGAGAGGGACTTTTTACAAGGGCACGTAGTGATAGGACAAGGGGTAATGGTTTCTAACTGCAAGAGTGTAGATTTAGATTAGATATAAGGAACAAATTCTTCACCATGAGAGTGGTGAGGTGCTGGAACACGCTGCCCAAAGAAGCTGTGGATGCCCCATCCCTGGCAGTGTTCAAGGCCAGGCTGGATGGGGCTTTGAGCAACCTGACCTAGTAGAAGGTGTCCCTGCCCTTAGCAGGGGAGTTGCAACTATTAATGCATGATCTTTAATGTCCATTCCAACCCAAACCAATCTATGATTCTGTGATTCTATGATTCTACATACAGTACTCATGATATGAAAGACTGTTATAACCAGTTCGGAAGTTAAATTTCCTCAACACAAGAGGAATATGTTTCTCAGCAACTTCAAAACACATACTTGAATATTCCAGGATGCTTTACACTAAAACAAAACTAACCCATGCCCAAGGCTTCACAGCAAGTCAGCATCCCTCCAGGTTCTCAGTACACTCACCTTCAAACCTATGTGCCACCTCCTCCAAAGGGCTCGAAACACTGGCCATCCCAAATATGTATCTTTCCCAACTTCCCATGACGTTCTGCAGCCCTTTCTTCTGACTTCACCCTTCCATGTAACCACAGCCTCAATGATGAGAAAGGACTCATACTATTACTGTTTCTTTCAGTATCAACTCCCAAATCCAGTTAACATTGGATCCAGGTGAAAACCCCTAGACCTACAATTTTGCCATGTGTCTAAACTAGTTGTCAGGCATAACTTTGGCATCTGATTCTCTGTTTAAAAGAAACTACATAGCACTAATTCAGCAGTTACCCAACACTCAATAAATCCTCTACTGCTTGATTTACCTATAGTAATAAATTGGGTTTACTCATGACTTATGAGGCAATCCACTGCCAACTGCAAAACACCCATCCTGAGGGCACCTTCTGGGTTTGAAACACTAGCTATGACTATACTTGATCCAAGTAAACTTTTTTGATGTCTCTGAGCTTCTGAGTCCCACAGCTCTGTGACTTTAAGAAATTACCACATCTACACCTAAATCAGCTTTTTCAGACCCACCAGCCTATTTACAGAAGAATGAAGATGAAATCAGAGATCATTATTTAAGGTTTTTTCCAGAGTTCACTAACTGCTTCCTAGGAAGGATGTGAATGAAGCAAGATGGCCGAGCACCTTCCCCACAGCCACAGGCCTAGGTTGGATTTAAAGGCAGTCTAGGAGGTGAGTAATTCAGTTCCCATGGCTCTGTTGTGAAGGAAGATGTTTTCCCCCACTCTTGTCACTTGATTCACCCCCAGTTCTGACAAAAGCACCCCAGCCCGGTAACTTAATGAGATGAAGAATTCATCACTTCCCTTAATAGTTTCCCTCATGCAATGTTAAAAACAGATGGCCACAGATTCTTGTTATCTTTTCTTTTATGGATTCTAAGAAAATTTAGAACTTGCTTCAGCCCAGGCAGGAAGGTATTCAAATAGAGCAACCAACCCTCATCTTATTTTCTAATTGAAACAGTTGAAGCAGTATAAATACCACAATATGAATCGTTTCTCCATTTCTTCAGTTGTTTCTGGTGTTCTTTTTTACATTCTCTAATTTTTCAGTTTTCTTGATGATTGGTTGACAGCAGCATTGAATCTTCAATGTCTGACGTTCAAAGCAGAATCACTCTATTACTCTTCTGGATCTCATCAGCAGTGTCCCAGTTTCAGGTTGCAGGCTCAGCATCAGCTGTAAGTCCACTGCGACCCTTTGTCCAGCTGCCATATTCTTATTTTTTTATATGGTTGCCAGTTTTGCTCTACTGGCAAATTTTATCTATTTTACTTTTTTTCCTCTATATTATGGATACATTGAAGATTGACAGCTCAACAATGGCTCATTGGAGAGCACCCTTTGAAACATTTCATTTGATAGTGATTCTCCTGTGACTATTATTTCTTCATTGTGTTTCCTGAGATTCATCTCAAATAAAATCCTTTATCAACTTAAAATGTGCTGCTACAGTGCAGTGCTAATTTCAAATACAATGCCATAGTAAGCAAATTGCTTTACAAAGTCTAAATATGTTTCATTATGCAGCCCTTTTATATCAGTCATTAGAAAACACATCAAAGATTTATATAACTTTTGTTTAACAACGGCTTTTCGTTCTTCATGCTGTCATAATTTATGACCCTACTTTTCAGTCATCATTTGATATCTGTATCAATTTGTCTGTTATTTAACCCCAAACCTAATTCAGATCAAATATTTTTCATCTGAACATAGTGTAGTTCTTCTCTTAAATATTGGCAGAACATTAACACACTTAAACTTTCTGAAATGTCCTCAGTTTTCAAAGATTTATTTGAAACCAGTATTAGGAGGCCAAAGGTATTGTCAGCTTTAGAATTTCTGGACAGAAGTTATATCTGTCTGATGGTATAAGAATGTAATAAAAAATATTGACTTGTATTTTCTCCTCTTAAAATTAGTGCTTATTGTATTTTTTCTTTTAATTGGTGCTGTGAGTTTGCCACTGATTTTAAGCTAGAGACATCCTTTTGTCTGATGATGGAAGTAAACCTTGTAGTTATCTCAAACCACTTTAGGGAATATGACAATCTCATTTCTAAAGCTAACCACCTGCTCAGCAGTACTCAGTTTATCCCTAGGGTAGCCGTGTATAGGACACTATGACCTCAGAGACCATGTTCCATCATTTTGGTGATGTTAAAAGTACCTTTGCCTGTTCAAAGTTAAGGGCTTTAGGATGAAGAAGTTTCATTTTTACTTCTTGCTCTGATAACAATGAAGTTTTTTGTACATAAACGTTAGTGCAAGTCTTCACCATTGGTCAGATGGCATTTATGTGTTAAATGAGTCATGCACACACTGCAGATCTCTTATTTGCCTGGCTGAACTGTTTTTGTTGAGGACTTTATAGAAAGGAGGATCAGTTCTTTACAGCTCTGAAATTCTTAGATAGTCTAATGTTGATGCGAAACAATGGTTCTGAGGATCAGGTCTCCAGTCAGCTTATTTTATTTATGTGTTCTTTTGTCATTTTTAAATGTAACATGAGATTTTAAATAACATTTGTCTGGATCTTGAGCCTAATCGGCTATTGTTTTATATTGCATGTCTCAACCAAGACCATCCACTGAATAGAACTTGATTCATAATTCAGAGTTCTAATTCAATAATTTTATCAGCATTATTTTGTCTGCTTGAAAGATGCCACTCCATACAGGAGTCAGCTTGTGAGATCAGCATATGCCTTCAATCATAAAAGGAAAACAATAAAAACCAACTTCCTTGTGAAGGCAAACATGCATTTCAAACTATTAACATGGGGAGAAACTCAGGAAAGGTGCCTCAGAATTGGAAGAAAGTTTCCAAAGAGAAGGGAATCATCTCAAAAGTGCATTATAGAGAAATCCACTAACCAACACCACCTGTGTCCCTGTAAGGAAACAGGCAGCTTCTCCAAGGGGATACAAAAGCCTGTGTGCTGAGGGTGCTGAGCTTCAAGGTTGTATGGAACCACTTAAAATAATATGGGAAGGAAACCAAGAAGGACAAAATAATAATCATGATGAAAAAGTCATAAATCATTGGGAAAAATTATTCGCACTGTAAACTTCTGTATTTCAGAACATCCTTTGCAAAGCAGGATGGCGAAGGTGGCGATGACCACAGTAAAGAAGATATGTCGTACCAAAGGCTCCCTGATGCCCTTTCTGTTGAATGTCTCCATTTGACCGTGGCATGTCCCATTCAGCCATGAATAAAACAGGTGCCATCTTCTTCTAGCCTCAAAACTAGTTGTCCTCAATGTGTATGCATGTCTTGACAGCTAACATGACCTTGATCAATGGCTTGCAAAAGTCAGCCTCTATATTAAGTAACCTGTCAGTGCAGGTCTGCTTAGTTTAATATATTGGCCAAAGGTAAGCCTGGCATCCTTTCAAATGTGGATTCACAGCTCCTATTCAGTTCTCTTGTAAGTCATGTGGCCTGACAGGGCCTTGTCCGTGCATGGCTGCCTGCTCTGTGTTTTGCAGAACACCTTGACATTTTTGTACCATTTTGTGTCCCCTTGGATTGAGGCTCTCAACTCCCACTCCTGTTCTTGCATCCTTCAAGAAGAATTGGTCTTTCCTCTAAGAAATCAGCACCTGGAGAGCGGTGTGGATAACACCTTCACCCACTCCATCACTTCTGGTACCACTGCGTGCCTGTGGCCTGTTCCTTTAGTTGAGGCTCGCCCTGGCTCTGAGCCTGCACCAGGACCATGGCCCTGGGAAGGACCTGGCAGCCACACACACATGAGCAGCTTGGCAGGGCAAAGCCACCTTTGGCTTTTAGCTGTAGATTCCATGCTCTGCATGACCAAAGACAGAGTTTCTTTATTTCAGGAGCTAAGGACTTGGCAGACAAGATAGAATGTCTCAGATAAAGAACCTATGTCAGTCTCCACTTGGCTGTTTCTGAGATTTCTGAATATTTTGGCAAACTTCAGCCCTCTACTCAGGACCTGGAAAGCAACTCCTTTACTTTGTAGTAAAACCTGCTTTTCTTCCACAGGTTGCCAGTGACCTTAATCATAGTGCAGG
This sequence comes from Nesoenas mayeri, assembly GCF_963082525.1. Lineage (NCBI taxonomy): Eukaryota > Metazoa > Chordata > Aves > Columbiformes > Columbidae > Nesoenas > Nesoenas mayeri. The sequence goes on from NC_137544.1 coordinate 75,230,060, forward strand.
CTAGTATAAATCTCTGATCTGGCCAGCACGTTACTGCAGCCTGCCAACTAGATATCTGCACTTCATACACAGCTTTATGTCTTAGCAGTTGAACATTTTACACCGAAATGGGGACCTCCAGATTTTACCCAGTGAACTGGAAAATTCTGGGCAAACTGATCTGCTGCCTCACCTGCAGCCTTGATTTTACTGTCAGAGCCAAAACCCAGAGCTGAGTTTCTGTCCATCTGATAGCTCTTAATTCAGGCCAGACCCCAGAAAACACACTGCTATGCTCCTGCAGGTCAGCGTTGCTGTTTGCAACTGAGAGTGAAGCAGACATTTCAGTACTTTTTAGACAATCAAATGTTTACAGTTACTCAGTTTGGTTAACAGCTGCGGCCACACTCAGCCCAGCTCAGCTTAGAAAAATTACACGTGTCCTGTTTACAGCTTTAGCTGAATGGAGGCAGGAAAGATAAAGTATTTGCTTTATGAACTACAGATATGTTGCCTAAATCTGGGTCAGGAAGCAAAATATCAACAGCTGTGGAGCACAGGATTTTAAATCCCTGGACAAACTCTCATGGTTGTTTTCCCAGTGACATGGCCAATTCACAGCCCTGCAGCCGAGACAGCACTGAAGTCAGGCAGCTTGAGAATCAGTTGGAGGGAGAATAATGAATCAGATTCTTCCCCAGCCTCTGCTACAGATTAACTGTGTAAATGAAATATTAATAGTTCTATGTCTCGATTTACACCTCTGTGGAGGAACTAAATTGCCACAGTGAGGACGAGTAAAGGACTTTATTGATTTTCCAGAGCATTTTGAAAACACGTAACTGAAAGCATCAGAACAAGCAGATTAATAGGAATATAATTAGAGAACAAGAACCCGATTTGCAAATGATAATACCATAATCAGAAACTGTTGAGTATCACAAAAATATTTTTGTGAACTTCAGGATTTGTATTTGGTAACACCCATGTTTCTTCCCAGTCAGTCAGCAATAGACTACCACAGAAACAGGTCTTCGTCTAGTACTCGTTTGTTCTTGCTAAAGCACATATGTGAATAAGACAGAGAGACTTCTAAGTCAGAACAAATATTCACTATCAGTGCTGGAAAACATAGAATTCCTGGAAATTTAATTTTTCATTCAATCTAAGGGCTAAAATAGCTGCAGGTTACTGAGTTTATCAGTCACTTGTGCCACCTACATACTCAAACATATTATGTACATACACAAGTAATGCAAAAAAAAAAAGGCTTTACAATACCTATATTTAGATAGAAATACTTCAGAATAAATAATTAACAAAGCAATAAGAGCTCATGTAGAAATTTTTCTGTAAATCCTACTAACCCAACTTCTATCTGAAAGCACACAGCAATGCTTCCACACTATGCTTCAGATGTTAAATATGCCTGCAGAGATGGCAATCTGCTATGGAAAGGAGGAAGATGAGCAAGGGGTTGTGGGCACAGGCAGATTCAGGGCAGTGTTCTACAGCCAGGACTCTTGTGATGCCATCCAGGCAGTTACTGCTACCTCAGAGAAGTAAGTTTAACACACTGCTCCCTCCTTGTAGGAGGTCTCAGTAGCTTTGTGCACTTAGTAAACAGCATGTTTGTCAGACCCTGGCTACTATCGTTCCCATCCAGGAGAGATATTCTCTTCTTCCCTACCCCCTGCCTGTCCCCAAGCACCTCAGAGGACCTGCCTGGACCCCCGTACCAATCATGTCACTTCTGTCTTCCAGCATCTCCACTCTCGTGCAAAGCAGCAGAGCCCACCTTCCTCTTGGTCTCTGCCTAGGCAGAGAAAACAGGCACAACTGCTGGGGACACCTGCCACCATCCATTCCTAGCTGAGCAAATAGAAGATTTACTAGTGGCCAAGCAGGGCTAACAGGGATTATAAGGAAAAAAGGCACAAGATGAAAGGAAGCTGACAAGAAAAGAGTGGGGTCAAAGCAAAGGGGAACAGAGAAACTCCTCAAGCAGCAGTCAAAATGTTAAAAAGATGCAGGCTTGAAAAGTCTGTGCCTGACACCAAAATCTGTGGTTAACACCAATTCTAATTGTGAGGATTTGTACAAACCAAAGCAAGCTATTCTTGCCCCATCCTTTATTTATTATCTCATGAAGAAATAAAAAATCAGAAGAAAAGCATCATGCGAAACAGAACGAAAAAAATAAAACATTTTTTAAATTGCTTCAATATATAAATATCCTGTGCTTCAATCCAGCTGCTGAGGTCATGGATGCAACGTGGAGTTCCATGTCTCTAATATATTTGTGTGTATTTTTGCTAATAAAGATGCTAAACACTGCTATCAGTAATGCAGCAAAAAGAAAAAAAATCCCATTAGGGTCCTCATATTTGTGTATATGTCTGTTCTCGAAGAGATGTTGCCAGAGAACAAAACCAGGGAATTGTGAGTCAACAATATTTTATATTCATATAATGTCCTTTGGGACTTTGGGATTGTGTATGTTCTAGTACGAAGTTGTATGTTATGTGATCACGGAGAATAAGCATTAATCCTTCCAAAAGGCTGTTTAGTCAGCTTAGAATTTAAAAGCATTTTCCAGCCTCCCTGTGACTAGTTAGTCACAGCAATGCAGTGGTATTTCCTGCCTACCTGGCTCATCACAGAATCACAGTATGCTTGAGGTTAGAAGGGACCTCTGGAGATCACCTAGTCCAAGTTCCCTGCTCGTTCAGGATCTCATAAAGCAAATTGCCCAGGATCTTGATCTATAAGTTCTTGACTGAGAGGTTCTCCTTCCTCTCTACTCTGCCCTGGAATATTGTGTCCAGTTCTGGGCTCCTCAGTTCAAGAATGACAGGGAACTGCTGGAGAGAGTCCAGCATAGGGCAACCAAGATGATTAAGGGAGTGGAGCACCTCCCTTATGAGGAAAGACTGAGGGAGCTGGGTGTCTTTAGTTTGGAGAAGAGGAGACTGAGGGGTGACCTTATTAATGTTTACAAATATACAAAGGGTGAGTGTCACGAGGATGGAACCAGGCTCTTCTCGGTGACAAACAATGGTAGACAAGGGGTAATGGGTTTAAGCTGGAACATAAGAGGTTCTACTTAAACTTGAGAAGCAACTTCTTCTCAGTGAGAGTGACAGAGCACTGGAACAGACTGCCCAGGGAGGTTGTGGAGTCTCCTTCTCTGGAGACATTCAAAACCCTCCTGGACATGTTCCTGTGTAGCCTCACCTAGGTGTTCCTGCTCCGGCAGGGGGATTGGACTAGATGATCTTTCGAGATCCCTTCCAATCCCTAGCATTCTATGATTCTATGATTCTATGACTGGTTCCTGACTCATCTCAAGGCAGAGCTTCATGTATTCCTACTGCCCTCTCCTCTGTAAAGCTGGACAAACTTCAGACCTTAGTGTCTGAATTTTGTTCTCCAGCCTTTGTTTTTGCACAGTAGAGATTTCTGATTTGGATCTGGGAAGATGTCCACAGGGCTAGGTCTCCTACTGTGTTGTCTGGAAAATACGTCTGGGTAGATTCAGAGTATGTGGGATATCTAGCAGACATCCCACAGATCTGTCGTAGCCTTATCCTGACTAATATTGCCATAAGAGAGCCTGTGCTTGCACAGACCATCAGTGCAATGTGTCAGTGCTATGGTTGATGTTCCTCAGCACACTGGCTCTCTGATGCATGAAGTGTGGCAACAGGCTGAGTGAACTCCATGAATCCCCTGTGGTCTGCAATCCCCTGGTGGAAACACAGGAGCCCTTTATGAGCAGGTCTTGGAATAACATAACTGACAGGTCTTGATGGCAAGCAATTGACTTCAAAACTACAGTTTGGACTCAAAGGAAGCCTCTCCCCCTTCCAGCTTTCTTCAGCAAAACAAAGCCAATACAATTTGAAGCTGTGGTTCTGCTATTAAATTTAGGCCACTCAAACACAAAGTGATTTACCAAGTCTGGCAGCTGCCGAGGGGGCTGCACTGAGCAAATGTACTTCTTGTAGTCTGAATGTGCCTGGAGTTCCCGTGTAGCTGCTGTGCATTAGGACACAATCTGAATCTACTACTTTCAGTGGTATTTTTCCAGTTAGTCTAGTCGTAACCTCATCTTCTGATTGAAACCTTCATTAAAATTAGAAATGGTTTAACAGGCAATGATTGTGAGACAAAAATGTAAAAAATGTAATCTTTTATTCTTCTGTGAAATGCAACATGGAAGTGAGAATGGGCTGATGAGCACATCTGGCCTTGAAATTCAGGATTTCAGACCATCTAAGAGAACACTAGTGGAAAGGAAGGCAATTAACTTATATGAATAGCATATGGACCAGCAGGATTTTTGCTCTGAAAGGACAGATTAACAGGACTTTTTTTGAGATTGGATTTGCAGACATGTCATGTAAGAGCAAAAGAGGATTCTAGTTCCTAGCCCCTTGAAGTCTTGTGCTTCTCTGGAGTTTGCTGATATAGGAAAGGTAACTAGATCTGATGAAAGTTTTTCCATGGAGGCAACTTTTCATGGGAAAAGGCTCATACTATGGCAACTTTGGAAAGACACTTGGCACATTTCTGGCAGAAGACTGGCTGCTCATTTGTCAATTCAGCCCACCTAGGCTTTGGATTCCTGGTTTCTCTATACACATCCTGGTGGACTAGCTGTTCGAGGTCTTCACCTTTCTACAGCAGTCAAGCAGTGGAGTCCATGGCAAACTCTCAGCCCATCCAGCGATTTAGATTCTCAGACTCCCACGCTCTGATGTTCCCTGCACTGCCTAGACACAAGAGGAACTGTTCACTGGCTCCTGGAGCTCATCTGTGACCTTGGGGATACCCTTCCCAGTTATCTGACTTGTCAAATAATCATCTTCCTATAATCTCTCCTATACTGAAAAGTAAGACAATGTTGAGGCAGTCAGCCTGTCTGCCTACAGACCAGACAGGAGCAGCAAGGAGAGTAGAACATTTCAATTTTTTTGTCTCATGAAATAAAATTTCCTGGAAATCTCCCCATGTTGAGAAATAAACCCCAAAGTGTGCCCTTTGACATTTTGTCCTTGTTCAAAACAAAGCCCTTTTTACAGTACAGCAGCATTTCCCAGGAAGAGATTCTCATTTTGCCAGCACCACGGATGGAGCTATTTGTTAACTGTGTTTCAGATGGGAACCAGATACACATTCACTCTTCCTCTGAAGTGTACACACAAAGGAAGGGCAAGGGAAGCAGAGCTAAATGTGACGGCAACTTTAAATTTCCTCAGAGCTCTATTCCTTAAGGAAAATATGCCAAGGATGAGTCCTGGAGTCTCAGGCATTTCATTTGAGCCCCTCCCCGCTTTTTATTTTCCCTCAAAATAAAGGCCAGAGGAGGCTTTTTTCTGCAGTGAATGGCAAATTGCAAAAGCAGAGGAAGGGTTGACAGACCAAGGGAAGCTCAGAATGTCTTTTTCTGACATTATTTTTGAATCCAGACTTTTATGTTAGAAAGTTTTTCCAACTGAACATTAGTGAAGGGCCTAGGATTGGAAAGGAAGCAGCTGTAGCAACTGGTTTAATTTTATTTATCCTTTTAATAGAAATATCTCTTTTCTACCACATGGAAAGCCAGTTTTATAAGGAAGACTCTTCAGTGGGTTACCTGATGTTAGGAACCCCTGAACTTGGAGTCATTATCTTTAGTAAAAAATCCTTTCTCATTCGGCTGTATCTTTTGTTATTGTATATGGCCTTGGTAACACCAATTACACCAAAACAAATATCTAAAATTAGTCACTTAACCAGGGTCATTTTCTGGATATCATTTAGTCTGCTCCATTTAGAGAAAATACAGGGAGTATATGTTACTAGGAATTCTTAAACAATCTTGGGAGTCAAAGCTCTTGTATCTTCTACATAATTTGGCAACATTCTGGAAAGGAATTTGGAAAACACACTACAAGAGGAAACCTCACCCTTCTTACAGGTTTCCTTCTGGGAGAAAGCTATTTCCCTTTCTAATTACATTTCTATAGGTGTCTTCTTGAATCATGTATTAATGACATGCAATAAATATGAAATTCATAAGAATGTTGTTGGGTGTTAGTTCCAGTTGTCATTCATTCACTTTAAAATGTTTTTCCAGTCTGTCTGCCAAAGGGCTACGCAGGATGATAGTAGTGTGTCTATACTATGACATATAGAAACAGTGTGCAACTCCATTACCCTTAGTGAATGTACACACTTTGAAGAAAAATGTCTTAAATCTCCAATCTCCTCGACTCACACTATATTTGGGTTTACACCATCCTTACAGTCTTCATTTTAATTACTGTATAATAGATTATTCCAACTGTTCTTAGCATGCAGATCATTTTAGAAGGTGCTTAAAAGTGAGATAATAAAGAAGATTATTTATATTAAGGTACTGACTGGCAACCTGGAAGGTGCACAAGCATAAAATTGTTCTAAAGAAGAATAATAAAAAATAATAAAAGCACATTGGTATGTCTCTTGAATGAAACTTGAAATGAAATTTTTATATCTATCTTATTACACAACTTTGTTTTCTTAAGCCGTTTAAGTACAGCCTGTTACCATGAAATAAAAAAAATAAAAAGAAAGAAAACTGCAGTGGATGAAAAAGCCTTTGGATGAGTGAACAGAAAAAAATGTACTACTCTGTTAGGAGAGAAGAAGGTAATTTTCATTTACTGGATCCCTCATCATGCTTCAGTTGAATGTACTCTGTTAAGACTTCATGGGTGGGAGCAAAGAGGAAGAATGGATAATAGGAAACTTACCACCATGTCAGACCACTGATCACAGCGGTTACAACTAAAGGAGGAAAAAAGCTCCTTCTCACCGTATTTTTCATAGCCCAGGATCACACATAGCAGAGGCATTTCATTCATTTTTTCAGCTTTTATTTCCTTTCCTCAAGATGTCTTTTTATCTATCACTGTGGAAAGTGTGTTTTATATTCATTAAGCCAAGCTCGCCCCTCGTGTAACCCTAGCTGAGTGTGCGGAGTTGGGCCAGGAACACTTTCAGCTTCTGGTCTCCTTCTATCTGGGATCATTATCACTTGAAACCAGCATCCTCCCCCGAGTCACAGCTTTCAGGTCAGCTGGTCAGCATGCACAAACCTGAGGCAAGGCTTTCTGCCCAGGGACTGGTAGCTGCCTGTGAGTCCTGTCTACAAACTGGTAAAATGAGAGACCTCTGGGCCTTGTGGGAGAGTAAACTATATACAGACTTTTCTCACTTCCAAAATGAGAGCTTAAATGGCAAGTTTAGGGGTAGGCACTGCTCTGGGAAAGCAAAAAGCAGTTAATCCAGGCATTTTGGCAGATCTCTGAGCAATAACATGGGAGCAGAACCACAGTTACATTACTATGTGCTGTTACTTTTCACAGCTCAAGTTGCAAGTCAGCTCTGGGATGAGTTTGCCGTTACAGACTCCCAAATGAGAATTACTCAACTTGTATTCCAGTGAACCCTGAATTTGGGTCTGTATTTAAGCTGTAGCTGCTTTTTCTTGTTTACTGTCTCAGTGTGGCTCAAAATAATGGAATGTGCCATGAAGATCTGGCAGTGCGAAAGCTTACTCCATGTAGGAGCAGAGCACAGCCTGTTTGCATCTCAGTCCTCAAGCAGAAGGACACTGGGTGATGCTTGTAGATGATTAGAATTCTTCTTTCATGTAGAGACTAAAAAACTTTGGATTAACAGGGCTTTAAGACTAATAAGGCTCAGAACTCTGGAATCCTCTCTTGTTTTAAAATTGAAACAAGGCACAGCAAAATCAGGTTAACTTTCATCCTTTGCTTTTATTGCTATTAATTGCCACATGAAAAGTGTGGAACAGTGGGGGAAATGCTTACTTCAGATAGTCTGCATTTTTCCTCTGGCCTTAAGAAAATTGTTTAATTCTTTTCTTCTGTTAATTCAATTTTTCAGAGAAATATTGTGTAATAATATCCAGGCTCCCTGTATTTGACACAACTAATGAGAGAAACAGCAGCTAGGAGTCTCCAGTAGGTATCCTAGAAGGGCCAGTCCTGTAGTGGGACACTGTAGCCTTTACATGAAAGGTACATAAAACATCAGAAAAATCTATCTTGAAGAATAGACTAGTAACCACTCTCCCTAGCCACTCCATCTTCCTTTTTTTTTTCTTCCTTCCCCATCCCTTTCCAAAAGACGTGAATTCCCTGAGTCTGAATCAACACAGCCAAATGGCAGCATTTGGTGCTACTTTATAAAAAGGCCTTTGGAGGGAAGAAAAGTCAGACATTTAACTCATCTTAATTCTATGAGCACAAATGAGGAATAAGTCTTTTAAAATGAATGCAGAGATTAGGCATAAAACAAACATGAAGTCATTGTGGATGACATGCCCCGTCCAAGGGTCAGTTACCTTTCTCGTGGCAGGAACCTTCTTAAACCTAACAGGAGAGGAAGGTCAACAAATTGTTTCAAAGCCCATGCCTTCATATAAAACTAAAATGCCTGCATGTAAGTGCATGATTGATTGTTTTTTACAGCAGAGGACTAATGAATCTACACAAAGTCCTGATGAGTGATGGAACAAGAAATTTGAGCTGTGGCAAAGTAATGATGACTCTCACATGCTGTTGACCTCAACAACATCAGTAAAAGCTGAAGGGCCCTGCCTTCACCAGATTGCTAGAATAAGACAGTAATTTCAGCTGATTATCTCACTGAATGTTTCCTCCCCCTGGCCCACACCTAGGATAAGTGAAATAAAAAGAACACCTTCCTTGACAATGAGTATATAAACTAGGAGCCAAAACAGCAAACAATTGATTTCTTCCACACTCAGGAATAATTATTCATTCAATTTACAGATTATAATAAATTAGGAGGGGCTGGCGGCACTTGGAAGCACGGGATCAGAATTCAATGTGATGTTGGCCAACTGGAAAAATGAGCTGAAATTATGCAGGATCCAGAAAACCTAGGGGGTGAACATGAGTAAGTGATGCCACATAGCTGTAGATAAACTTAACACCACAGTGGGATGTCAAATTATGAGTGCCATATTTAAGATGCACCACGTGATATATTCAGCCTACACAGCACTGACATAGCATGTAGTGGTGTAATGTTCCAGGAGCACTTCACTTCCAGAAAGAGGAACACAGGACTAGAGAATGTACAGAAAACAACAAAAAATAACAGAGGTCTAGCAAGTGTGACCTATGAAAACAGATTGAAGGACCTGGCTTTGTTTAGACTATAAAATAGAAGTCTGAGGGAATACAGGGTAATGATTATCATGTATGCACAAGGTTGCTATGAAGAGAAGGTAATAAATTATCCCCTGTGCATGATGGATTAAGACAGACAGTAATAGGTTTAAATTGCACCAAGGGGATTTCCCACCTGGAGAGACTGTGAAATCTCTATCACCGGAGGTTTTGAGGAACAGTTTAGGCAAACTTCTGTCAAAAATTATTCAGAAGGAAATGCTTTGGGCTAGTGGGCTGGTCTTTGGAGGTGACTTCTCAAGGGTTCATCTTTCTTCTGTGACTGGATGACCTAATTGCCACATTATCTTACAATACTTTCCTGCTCAGAACAGATTTTTTTTGTCCAGTATCGAACAAAGCAAAACAAAACCAACAAATCAAAAGCTCTCTCTTGTTTGAATAGAAGACATGAGTTCATTTGTGTATATTAACTAAGACAGTGCAAATGTTTCATTGTGGTTCATTTAACTTTTGCCACAACATAAAATTAATCCGGAAGATCTTAATCTGGGAATGGAATGTATACCATTTTATGTTAAATCAAATTCATCATGCCTACAATTCTGCTCATTCATGCCACATCATTTACTCTCTGTTCAGTCCAATACCTTCCTTTTAGCAACATTTGGCTTTCATGAAAATATATACAAAGCAGGCCTTCAGCTAAACACTACCTTTAGGATTAAGATCTTTTTTCATGTAAAGATACCATATTCACACCAAAAATATAAAGAATTAACATAAAACAGTTAACACAGAACTTGCTTGTCATCAGTAACTTTCTGTAGGCCTCCTCAGGTGTATCCAGCTTTCAGAGTTTACACTGTTCCGTCACCAAAAAAAATTTATTAATAGAAGTATACTGTTCTCCCTTGAAAGTCATTAAAATGCCTGAGACTGAGTCCACTCCAAGCAGCAACATGTTCACAAGAGTAAGCAGAATTACTCTTGCTTTACTGAAGTGCAGAATTCTGAAAAGCAGAATTTGGCTTAAGTGATCACAGGAACACTGGTGGGTAGAAGCCAAATTTAGACAATAAGTTAAAAAGCAATAACTCTCAGAGAAATATCCTGCTGTCCTTAAATAAGATTACTCTTTTAAACCTGCAAGGATTTCAAGGAAGGTCCTACATTAGTCTTCCATTTCTGCTGGTATGTACTTTAGAACTGCTCCTCATGCATTGAAGCAAGACATCCTAAACTACATTAATAGCAAATTCATACCACACCACTTCATTTTTATTTATTATGCACACCCCAACATTTTTTTTAAATTGTTTTAGGCAATTTTTATTGATATTTTTTTCTTCCTGCAATAAAATACCATAAGACAAACAGATTTGTTCATTATTTAAAGGGGAAAATATTGTTCACAATGCAGTTTTAAAAAGATAATTGGGTATGATTAAATGAAGGAATAATGGAAGGAAGAAAATATAAGTGTCACTGGTTACTTCCAGATACTCCAGGAGTATTTAACTATGTAATCATTGTGTATAACAGAAAGCAATATAGTCTTGAAGAATACGTCCAAAGCACCTTTCTTTCATGGTGAATTAAGGAAATGGAAACAGCCAAGGGAAAGCAAAGGTCACTCGTGGGCTTGCTCTTCCTCTTCTACACAGTGTAACCCAAACTTGTCCATTTCTCCTTTCATTCTACACACAAAAAAAATAGGTAGTACCTGATATTTTGCAAACCACTAAATCTGAAATAGTTTTTAACACGATCCACTTCAGGACATTTCTTGCTATACCCCACCACCCCCCTGCTTTCTGACCTTTAGAGCACCAGATCAAACTGCTTTGTTAATACATTTTAAGAATTCTGTGAGATTCAGTAGAAGATGTTCAGCTGGGAAAGTCCCCCACATAACAGCACACAGAACATCACAAAAACGCCACTGCTTTCCCCAACATATAGAACATTCAAGGACAGATGTTACATAATGACAGAATAAATATTTAATGAAACTAGACTTTCTTCTGTGAGATGTTTTCCTCACATATTGCTACATAGTCCTGCAAAGTCAGACTTCTGATTTTTGTAAGATATTTGGGAGACATACTATAGTCACTTTTTTTCCAAAAGTAGTCTGAAAGGAAACTCAAAATTCCTCACAGTGGCCTGTTAAATATTTACACTTACAACTGTCTGTGTCAATTTTTTATAGCTGAGATATGCTATCTGTCTTAACTAACCAGTAACTTTTCCTATCTGTGTTTAGGACTGCTTCATTTCAGTCTTTATGTCAGAAATTAAAAATATAAACTGTCAGGTTTTCCTGTTCAAAATCAATGGTATAGTGCTTCTATTAAGAGTAATCTTTCATGACTGTAGCTCCTTAGTAATTAAGCATATTGTCCTGTGTCCTTTTATCAAAAAGATCTCAGAAGAAAAACCTAGTGATTTTGAAAATTTTAAATATAGTATCATAAGATGGTAACAGCATCTACAACTGGTTTTTTCCTCCTATGTGCAGTTAGAAAACCTGCTTTCAAGAACTTAACTTTGCCAAATTTGAAGTGTGTCAGCTGAAGTTTTCCATTCTCAAAACCACAAGAATTCAAGCATTTCTGTGGAGCCCAGGGGGATTTTTATTTTTCTTTTCTGGAACATATGAAAAAATTGTAGTGAATTTCCATTTGAAAAGGTCTAGTGCCTATGTGGTAAGACAGATTCTCTCTCACCCCCTGAGGAAAAAGGGGGTTAACAAATTCCTGGGCTACTGAAGAGCTGCATATCTGCAAGTCCTGAAGAGATTAAGGTCTCTGTTCAGCATGGATTGATGATGCTGTGGCCATGGCCAAAATGCACCAAAAGGCTGCTTTGTCTAGCAAAATTCCTTGATGAAAGTAACCAGAAAGCACCAGACAGCTGAGTCTTACTTTAAGGAAAGAAGATAATACATTGGATTTGGAAAAAACTCATCCTACTGAGGTTAAACTAGCCCAAGATTTAGAGAGGGTTTTGGGATACACACTGCCTGTCTGGGGAGTGACAACAGTTAGTCCTAGAAAGCAGGAGATCTAGCAAATGGAAGCCTTTCTCTTTTACTTCAGTCCCATGGGGATTGTGACAACCTCCATGCTTGCAGTAAGGATTCAGAGTTTTTCTGAGTGTGTCCTCTGCCTTGAGAATATTACTCTTCAGTTTAAAATATGTGGTGCTTAAAAAAAAGTAATAATAGTCATAATTACAGTTCACATCTTCTCAGCAAGTGTTTGAAACTCTGAAGAGTCAGTCACTACTAACCAGCTTGCAACCCAGGGATTAGGAGCACTTTCCTTGCAAATATTGCTATGGGCCATGCTGTTTTTCCATATTTGAATAGTGACTCTTGGTGTGGAGTCCAGAGCCTGCAGATGAGGAAGTTAGCCAAATTAAATTTTAAGATGACCATCCTGAGGACTCCTGTGGTGGAGATAAAAGTCCAGTCTTGCTGCTAACTCATGAGTGTAGTGTACTAATAGGCAGCCATAGCATAGAAGGTGATCTCTTGATTAATCAGATTTTGAACTGAAAAAGTATTCAGGTGAAATATTCCACAATTACTTTGGTCATACCGATCCCAATTCTGGTATTCAGACTCCTGCTGAATATGACCTAACTGAACTAGAACACTTGCATAGTTATTGATGAGACTGCTGTGTTGTGGAAAATAGCTGAATATGATTTTGCTTAGCAAAAAAAACAGCTGTAGTATTTTCAAAAAGAATATTTGCTATGGAAATTTAAAAACTTATAAAAATATCTTGATTTTTTATGCTAAATATTATGTGTATAAATTATCTCCTTCCACCAGTCATGTACATGCTCTCTACTCTTATCTAGAGTTAATGAACACTTAGAATGCCTAGTTTTTAAAAAAAACAAATCTTTTCTAAGATCAAGAAAAGTAAACTAGGAAGAATACAAGAAAGGATTTTTTTTCCGCATAACTTAATTTTCACATTACTTAATTAAAAAAGTTATTAAAATAAATAGTTTATTACATTTAAAGCTGTTTTATTAATATCAGACTGTAGCAACAAGGTAATATTTTAAAGATATCTTTCTGACATATTCCCTAAGAAATTTACAGAATGTAGGATAAAGGGTAAACCAGTAAAATTGTGCCTTCAAACCACAGCCATGCTGATTCCAGTAACCCCAAAGGAGTACAACAGAAGGACTCTCACACCATTTCAGACATACAATTCTTCTCTCTTTCAGATTAATTTAAATATTTGGTGACAAGTAGATCTAGCTTTAAAAATTGAAGAGTTGTTATTTTAACTGCAACTTCAATCTAGAGTAAAGTGGTCCCAGTCTAGCAAAGCACTACAGAATACACCTAACAATAAGCACACAAGAAGTTCTCTGAAAGCCACTTCTGTGGTGATTTGCTAGAATGAAATTAGAATGTGTAGTCTCTTTCTTTTCTTGATCCTTTGGCCTTATTTTTACAAAAAGGTAACAGATTGTACAACAGAGAAACTTTGAGAACAGCTTGAGGAACTTGCAGAAAACAAAGTCAGAAGAAAACTGTAGTTTAAAAGGGAATATGATGCTGCTTGCCTATGGCCAGTTACCAGCCTCCTTTCTCTCAGCAAGTCGTTATTCTCAGAGCACCAGGGCCAAAGCTCCACACGCTGGCAAATGTCAGGGTAGAAACAATTGGAGTTTGCCATCCAAGGTGGCTGTGGTGAGCTGCAGTTCAAAAGAAAAGAACATATGGCTTTAATATAGATCTTTCCAGTGACCGAAATTTGCTTTAGGGCAATGAACTGAATGAAGATCATTAAGAAGATATTTAAGTTACTTCTATGTTAAGAGGTCCAGGATTCATTTCTAAAAAGGAACAACTTAACCTATAGACTCTTCTCAACCCAGCTAATCTGAAAATCCCATTTTACTTAGATTTTTCTTTTCCATCTATTTTCAAATTTGTGTCAACATCCACTAACACATCAACAGTCTGTAAAACCAAAGCATATGTTTAAACCACATAGAGAGTCAAACAGATTTCACTGTGTATGACTCAAGAAGGGAGCGTGGAGGAAATAAGAAAGAGCTGGAATAAATGAAGATGGAAAATACTATGATTTAAATCAAGCATACCAACAAATGTAGTTTTCTGATTTTATTGGTGTCAAATGTATTATAAGAATTTCGTTTTCAAGAAAGTACATTGAAAAAGTCCACAAACCTTTATGAAAAGGCAAGTCTCAAAGACATGAATAAAGAGCCTTCAACTGCTAGTCTCACAAAACCCTAATTACAAAATAAGAGTAATAGTATTTTCTGCAATTATTTCTACAAACAAATACTTGAAAACCTGCTGTAGCTAAGAAAGTGATGATCTACAAATGGTACCTTTTACTCGATATTTTTACATGCATATTTACATGCATCCTTGCATATTTGGGTTTACAGTTATTCATACTAGTGATAAAAATCTGAAGAGCTGGAACCAAATATGTATCTCATGCTCTAACCAGTTCATCTGGTGAACTTTTCTCATCCTTGTTTTTCTTGATCTGTTCTTTGTTTGACGTGTTTACTCATTTGTTTTCTTCCTTTGGATAAAGTAGCTCTGTGGTCAATAAATTATCTTCTTGGCTTTGTGTTCCTTCCTTCAACATCTCCAGTGAGAAATGCTTTTAATCTCTCACAACTGTTATGTCCCAAAACACTGAATTTTGTTCTCTTATTTTCTTCTTTCTCACTCTCACTTGTGTAATCTTAAAGTATAGACTACCCAGAACTGTCCAATCTAATTCTTTCAACTGTATTTTTTACAGCTATCCAAGACTATTACATCTTTCCAAAGACTTCTATGAGCACCTTATCTACCTCTTTAACTTTTTATTGGAAAGATGATATATCTATAGAATAACTAAGTAATGTATCCTTTCTGGGTTTCTGTACCCATTTGTCTTGTGGAAAAAAAGAAAATGCTTTTATTTTTATTTCATCTTATCACAAAAAAATGACCTAAGCTCAGAAATCAGAGATGGTTTCTATTCTAAATCAAGATTCATTATTCTAGGAGATAATATAGAAACTTTGTTTAATTTTCAATTGAAAATAAAATAATCATAAACAAATTGAATTTTTACAAGACCCAAGGAGGTCATCTGGACCATCTTTCTGCTCTATGTGCAAATACTGAAAACATTAGGGGAAAAAAAAAAAAAGTCTCTATTATTTTTTTTCCTCAAGTGATTTTTGTATAAACAACTTACATATCAGAACATCAAAAATCAATACCTATAAAATCTATTCAAAACAAGAATCATTGATTTTTCATAGAACCAAAAAGTGCTATGCCAGAGGCCATCACACACTGCATTGTTCTGCTTACAAGCTAAGCATTTCTGTCCTTATGAAAGAAAGATTAAAAAAAAAAAAATAACCTTACCAAACTGATTTGCAATTGCAACTTTTCAGTTGATCTTCACAGAAAAACTTGAGCCTGCAGCTGGATGATGGGATCCTATCCCTCAGAGGAACTACACTGAGTATCTTTTATCTTATATTCTATTTCTGTTCTATATATATTGTCACTAGTAGCATATTAGTATTTTGTTATTTTATTAAACTGTGTTTATCTTCATCCACCAGTTTCTCCCTTCTCTTTTGATTATCTCCCGTATTCAGGGTCGGAGGGAGGTGAGTGACTAAGTAGTGCCTAATGATAGGGTGATGTTACTATGCTATTAATGACAAGTTACATAGCCCCACAAATGCTATTTTTCTTTTAATAGGCCATATTACATATTTCAGTTCCATAAAGTATGCCGTTTTGGCAGTAGGGCCTCATGTGTGCAGAGTACTAGAACAAAGTAGTGATAAATTTTCCCTATACAACTAAATACATAACATTACAGTAAATCCCAGCTGCTGAAATGCAAACAAAAAGAGAGAACTTAAAAAATAACTGAAAATAAAAATAAGTCAGACTTAATACAAGGATTGGGTGAGCAGTGGCAACATTGGAGAATGGTTCAACAAAAATAACATTAATGTTTTAAGGACTCTCATATATGAAGTGTTGTTTGACAGGTGAACTACTGGGAGAGTGTTTCATACAAAATTTGTATCATTAACCTAAATAAATAATTTATTCCTTTCTTTAGTGTGAAATTTTCTCACTACAGATATTTTCTTTCTCCCAGCTTTTTATTTTTAATTAAACCATTATATTGGCTTGGGCTTTATGACGTCATACCTGTTTTCACGTCAAAACGTATTAATATTCTTGTTATTGATTTCACAGCAAGCAGAAAGCTGAAGGGAAAAGGATACTTAGCTTAAAACTCCTAAACATCTTAGCAATAAAAAATGAACTTAGGAAAGGACTCACTAAGTACAAATGTTTTTTGATACAGTGTTCTATTTATGAAATTTGGATCCAGAATAAAGTTCTGTTTCAACAGACCCTCCATCCCAGTGGTCTAACACCTCAGGGGACTGCTCGCAGAATGCATGGAGACTGACAGTTTGAAGCAGCTAATTCTGTGTCAGGTTAGTGTTTATCAAACGCATTATATTACTTGCTTCAAAATGGCAGGAAGGGCTCACTCTGCTACTGGGAGTGTGTTTGTACCAAGGAAACAGGGGTGACACTAGAGGATAAACTACTCTTTTCTCTGCCAGAAACAATACACCCAGGACACGGTCATGGTATGAAAACACAGTAATGAAGCAAAGTGCAATTCATTACTCTGTTTTGTGATTACAAGGGAAAGTTCTCTACAGACTGCATCTCTTGTAACAAGAGAACACCACAATTCACCTTCCATACCACAAAGGTATTTAAGTTTTACATATCATCATTTTAGACATGTAGCTTAGTGTCTTGCTTTGGAATCACAGATATCATTGTTAAACAATTTTCAGTATAAGACATAGATTTTCGATTTGCCATTGGTGTAATTACAACAGTAATGGAATTAGGTAAATATACTATATATAAATTCCTAAAGTAACCTTCCATCAGAATTATACAGTCTTTTCAAATGCACATCCTTCTTTTTCACTTTTAATTGAAATCACACATTTATGTGTCATTCAGTTTATCTACATTAAAAAAAAAAAATCTGGTAAATTTTCTTCAAATTATTTAGATCCAGTAGAAAATATTAGTGAGGAAATCTAGAGTGGATAGGGCTAAATAAAGAAAAAAAAAATCTGTATAATCAGTACTTCCAGTTTTGGGAGTATAATTTGAAATGGATCTTATGTAATCACAATGAAGAGTCCAAGAAAAAAAAAACCAACAGACTAGTTGCCTGCCAAACATTTGTTCAAAAGGCAGGCATGGTAAGTGTCTTACTGCATATTTCAGGTCTCAAATTAAGAAACTACATACATAAAAATTCAACAAGGAAGAACTGAAAGGAACAACAAAACCCAGGAAAGCTGAAGAACTTATTTAATCTTTTCCTGGGTTAAGAAACAGACAAGAGGAATAAAACACAATAAATACTAATGAAATTATTCAAGATTAAAAAAAAAAAATAAGAAAGAGAAGTTTCAAAACAAGTATGAGCCAATTATGTCTGATCCATACTCACATCTGAGGTTCGGGCAAACCATTACTTCTTTCCAATGCATTCAGTCATTTAAATTTCTAAACAGGCTTCCCTATCTAAGGCAGCAATTTTATTCCTTAGAATAATAAAGTCAAACTCCAATTGACTTTCTGGGCTCCAGGACTGTAATCAACATCTTTAACTTACAGTAAATATATGTAAGCCTCTTCATCAGTTGTTCTGACTTCATTTGAAAGACTACAGATGTACAGAAAGCCAACAGCAACTTCAGAGGACTTACTTACATAAACATACTTCCACTAAACTAATTAGCAAGTTTCCTATCAAATTAAGAGCTTGAAGTATTTTGATTTGTTTGAAAAACAGAGCTGAGGTAGCTTCAGAAGACAAAAGGCGAACACAACTCTGACAACAAAATCTTATATTTCTCATTTCTGCAGACCGCAAGGTTTCAATCCAGCTTGGCCAGCAGTCCGTACAGCTCCTGTATCCCTTGGGACACTTGCCTCACTCACTGAAATGGATGGATATCCCATTTTATGGTGTGCCCAGCCCCAGATTACATGGTAGCCCATGCTGATTCTTCTGGTAGAGAACAAATGTACCACTTAGTTTCCATTTACTCATCTGACTGCAGCACAGCAACATGGCAATCCTTCCTAGACTGGGAATTCACATACTGCTCAGCTCATTCATGCACGAGGGACCTACTGACAAACTCAGCCTTGAGCAGGGCCTGGTGGAGGGGCACAAAGAACGCAACATAGTACTAATGATACTTGACACACAAGTGCCACAGAGAGCGTAAGAATCAAAATTGTTTCCCTCATCATGTGAGAACTGACAAGGGTGATTTTGTGGTTTTACTCTCACCAGTAATGCACTTTATGACATATTATTCTACACAAATTTCTCAAATTGCCAAATCTTAGAGTCCTTATACACAAAAGATTGGCCCTCTTTGGCAAAGACTAGCTTGTGCTTGCATCAAGCCTCTTGGAGTCAAATAACAGACACCATTTCTTGAGGCCAGTATTTATTTAAATTCAATGCCCAAAACTGAACACAGTGCCCCATGTGATGACTTAGTAGCACTTATGTAGATTGGACAAACCATAAAAATTGACGTCTCACATTATTATGATACCATCTTTCATTCGATGCACTTAGTACAAAACCTGGCAATTGGAGGTATGACTTAATGTGCAAATTATGCCTGTATTCCAAGAAGAGGTTTTCTAATTTGCCTTAATTAGAGGTATCATGCTAATCACACTAAGCTATTTCAATTTTATTTCTATCACAGACAAAATCGTTTTTGTTTCTATGCCAGTAATTGCCTTTGGCTCCCATTTTCTTTCCATTGTACCAACATCACTAAGAAATGAAGAACAGAAATATTTTGGACTTTTCGGTCACACTACATTATCTTAGTCTTCTTGTTAACTCACAACAGCTCACTTATGCTTTTGATTCTTGTCATATTTATAGCTAAAAATAATTTTATTTTTGCAATATTGGGCCTTTTTTCAAGACATAGTTTACTTGACTTTTCACATTTTTCATGTAAATCCTCTTTATGTTGCTGAAGTCTTATAGATAAGCACATGCCAACAGATATTGATCATTAAGAAAAGGTAAGAGTCATTAGTTTGCTCTAGGAGGAGGAAGCCATGAGAGATCTTTGCTGCTCAAAATAGCAATATTAGCTAATAATAATAATAATGGCTAACTAAGCTGCTCATGAAGACGTTGCACAAACAGAGTAAGCTTTGGAAGACTCCTCTCTAAACTAAGAAGTCCTAAAGAAGGACAATGGGTCTTGTTCTGAACAGATTTCCTTAGGTAATTTTTAGGCTTATCACTTCATTTTGTGGTTGATTTTTGAACAGTTGGTGTTGCCATCATTCTTGGGCGACACAGTGAGCAGTTTTGGTTTTCTTGCACTATCTGCCTGCCTCCCCAGTCAATAAATGAAGTTCAGAGTTTAGAGTTAAAAAAATTTAGGTTGTTACTCCTGCTTTTTGGGTATGCTTTTTCATTGATCTGAGTTATGGGAGTCTCTAAGATAATCAAAACAGTGCATGTGCCCATCACCAGCCTATATAAAGCCAGAAGATGAAAAGTACATCTCTAATACCAAGAGCTTTGGCAGTGCCATCTTGCTCAGTATGACATAATGTCGTCAAGACAACTGACTTTGAGAAGAAGCCAAAAGGAGAGAACAGTCTCTCAACAGGGTAACCACTGTGCAGACAGTTTATAAAAAAAAAAAATTGCTTAGAGAAAAAAGAAAGAAAAAGAGAGCCAAGAAGTTCAGGAAAGAACAGTACTAAAAGCTATAGTTCAAAACCATTTTGTAGTAAGAAACAGGAGAAACCATACTGGTCACAATGCATAGGAAGAAAAGAAAAACAAAAATAAGCAAACCAAGAAAACATCCATTTCTGTGGCAAGCACACAAATGAACTGACAAAAACTCCGTGTGTAAAAGCAAACATCATACATATAAACAATACCCCTGTCCCAAGAAGGAGTGGGATATATGTGCATTTTCTTGAAATGACCTAGGTTACAAAGTCTCTGACTTCAAGTGGTAATAGAACACCCACCCACTTTGTGAATGTGCACATGTGCTCCCATTGGGAAAAAAGGAAACATACCATGAATGTTTCCTCTTCTACTATAACCTTGCTTTACCTCCCATTGATAAAATCATGCCTTACATTAACAATGCATGTTTATATGGGCCTATATATGCATGAGTTCATATCCATGCACATATGTAAAGTTTCCTTTTACTTTCTTTAAACTTCAGAAGCTGGTCATGTGCTGGTTGTATTTCAGATCAAGAACACATCGGAGTTTTTTTTTGGGGAACTCTACAAACGTTCAGGAAGCTGCATTTAAACAAGAGAGCTATGTTAGTATTACCATGTCTTTATAAATACACATCAATTAACATATAAAAACACACAACACAATGTAAAGTACAGCTGGTTTGCCTCAGGATATTATACTGAGGGAATAAAAAGACTTTACTTCACTAGTTCATGTACATAAAAAGCAGTAGAACGATCACATGCTTCCATTGTTAGAATAACACAACCTACATGTATACTATTTTTTCAGAATTTACAGTATTCAAACAGCCTGTGAGCATTCATATATGAGACTTCCTTTGAGAGTTCATACTCAGAGTCAGGCTTCTTTGCTTTCTGATAAAAACTGAAAGAATGTCTATGTTCCTGAATGAAGCCCTGCTCCCAGTGGAATCATAAGGTAAGTCACTAGTAACTACAAAAACTTGGAATTGTTCTCTAGGCGTTTGTGATTTATACCATCAACATTGGTACCCCTTTTGCTTAAATGTGGGACACTTTAATAAAGAGTTTGTCGTAGTTGCAATATATTGAAGGCAATCTTGAAGTAGCTGGGTTGCTGTCAGGATGACCAGAGAGATTGTAGAGTGTCCCTCCTTGGAGATATTCAAAAGCTGACTAGACATGGTCCTGAACAATCTGCTGTAGATGGCTCTGCTTGAGCAGGGGGGTTGGACTAGATGACCTCCAAAGGTCCCTTCCAACCTCAACCATTCTGTGATGTCAGGGATCTGAAAATACTCCATGATGAACAACAACAAAGAGTTCAATGAAGTACATTATTGGCCTCAATCATTATTATATGAGAAAGATGCCAAGGTTAGTCAAGTTCTTGGTCACATTAAATAAAAATTCAGTTAAATTCAAAAGTATTAAAATATATAATTAGTGGTATAAAAATGCCTAATAAACCATTTTTAATGTAGAATATACTTGTACTATATTCTTACAATTTTTGAAAGCCTGCAAAATACACTTAGAACTCATATGGCTGGACAAATGATCAGGAATGGTTTCCAGATCATTTTCTTTAATGATGGGTTTGAAACAACTTGAGTGTAATCTCAGACATTCTTCAAAAGACTGCCGTAATCTCTGAGGCTGCTAATGTTTTCATGACATCATTGACATTACAATCCCATCTCTTCACTCAGTAATGAGAAAAACTGAGGGAAACATGAAAAAGAGTTTTTACTAGTGTCTTGCTCAGGTATATAATTTCAAATTCCACTTCAAAATCTGGGCATTAGCTCACAATAAAATACACTAAAATACCAAAATTTTTTCATGCAAACCTAGCCACACAAGCATAGTCAGGCAGCTCCCTTCAAAGTAGTTGTTTTATACCCCTAATTATCTTTGATATACCAGAGGAAAGGATTTTTCTTCCTAAAACTGGATCACATGGATCACAACTTAACAGGCTCGCATTTCTTCTTTTATTATTCTACATTCAAGTGACTAAACGTATTTACCTAAAATATATTGCTTTTTTCCCTTTTTTCCTGTTTCCAAATCCCTGACATTTTCATACAACTTCCACATTTAAAATAGTCCCTGTATAATGAAATAATGTATCACAAAAGAAAGACATCTATCAAAAGAGTAAATCTTCTTTATGAAGGAAATTCTATGACTTCTTGCATTCAATATTTTCAAAAAAATTAGCAAGACTAAATGGGAATTTTCAATATGATTCACCTCGGGTAGTGTTGTTTCTATCTCCATATGGTATTTATAAAATTTCTCCAATAGGCATAATTTTCCTGTGTTACAAAAGCTGCGAGAAAGAGTAATATTTTTTCTTAAAAAGTAGGTGCTAACTATTGATTACATAGGTGCAGAACAGGACAACAAAATAATTTCTGCCTGGCAGATTTAGACCCAATTGAAAGTAACTGCAAGTGGATATATTTCTTCAGGGTACCTACATATACACTTCAAATTGTCATTGTAGTTTAAAAGATTTTAAATGATACAAAGACCTCTTACCCATAGAAATAAACATTGTCTGAGATCAGTTGTCTGAAAGAAAGGGGTATAAAAGCAAGCATATCACTAAAACATTAAGCAGTTACCACAGTGAAAGAAGGCATCGTAAATTTTATTGGGTTTTAGTTTACTTATGGATTCACAATTTAAATGAAGAAAATAAACAGTGATTAGTTAGTAAACTTATATGCTCATACCAGAAAATTTGCTGAGATGTAGTAAGTGAATACATAATTTATACTAAAAATAACACAAATGTAATTTTTAAAGAGCATTAAATTAATGGTCATGCTAAACAACCTCAGTTCTGCCCTGCCTCTACAAAATATAGTATGACCTTTTTATATAGGTTAAATTTCTTAAAGCCTCTTAATATTTACTAATGACTTTTCAGCAGACTAAGTGATAGGCATGTATTCCAAAGTTTACTAAGGTACAGTGATTAAATTAAAACATTTCATATGTCTATTCCTCTGGCCTAAAATAGTAGAAAAGAAATAAATGTATATTTGCACCATCCATAAACATATGTATGCGACAAAGTTTAACCTGAGATTGAAAAGTAATTTTATGCATAAACTGCAGAACTGTAGCTTTCTGATGAAAGTAGTGGAAATGTAATTTTATAAAAAATCGTTGCACTAGTATTATATTATCACTTTCCCAAAGAAAAAAGCATAAGTCCCAAGGAGATTCCACTGTGTCAAAAATACTTCTGGAAGCAACTACTGAATGTAATTCTGAAGATGAACCTTGAAGAAAAGAAGCCAAATGTGTTTTCCATGTAGAATGAAGTACAGCTGTTGGCAGTCAAAAAACATAAAACATAATGACACATCAACACATGAAAAAAAGTATATTCCCACTATTTAGTGACGAATTGCAACAGTTTGCACATGAAAGTGTACAGGTAGCTCATTAATAACAATGTAAATGTGACTTTATAGTCTCCACAGACCGTAATCTCAGAGACATGGGCACTTGGCATCTAACACAATAAAAAGCCCTAAATCTGTGTGCTTTCCTGCCTTTAAACTGGGCAAGCGTACTTCTCAAGGAACGGAAAATGATTTTTTACAGGGCAGGAAGGTGCAAGGCAGCAAGAAGACTCTATGGCAGGATCAGCCATATGGCATGGGTTTTCCATTCACAATCACTACAGTATGTATAACCATCCTGAGGGGGAACATTCATTGCACTTTTGCTGTTCCACAGATGAGTATTGTAAAATTTTCTGAATAGACTCATATTTTGAGATGATCATTGTTGACATTAGTGATTACAAGAAGTGTTCTGAGATGCAAAGTTTTAATAGCAAAATAGAACATCACATATAAACCACACATAAATACTGTGGACACATAAATGTAGATCATTCTTGTTGTGTGGAATTTCTCATTGCAATCTTGCGCAGATTCACCCTTAATATCTTTGAAATCCATACTGTAAGTCTTAGTGATATTTAAGCAGAAATTTCTCTTCCATAGTCATCTATTCCTTTGCAAAATATGAGAGTGTACATGTTTTCTTTCTCTGCAACCTTGCACTGTTACTAAGAGTAGGTCATCACATCTGGATTACTCTTCACTTCTTGTCCCACAAAAGAAAGCAGGAATAGAAGGACAGCACGGACTGATTTTACTTTCCACTTTTAATTTTGTTAAATTAGGAAGTTTAATGTGTCTGGCAGCTGAAAT